>NW_009732691.1:14450-14875 GCF_000703405.1 Apaloderma vittatum | reverse complement strand
GTAGCGGGTCTTAGTCGGAAAGACAGGCAGTTTGATGGCTGGGGCAGGAGGGATCAGATCAGGGCGGGGGGCTTATCTGGGGGCTCTGCAGAGCTCAAGCACTTAGGGCCTGGGCCCACAGATAGGGAGCCCGAGGGAGACAGGACCAAACATTTTCCTGATGCCAGGGACTGCCGACAGGCGGGCAGGAAGTGCAGGAGGGGACAGGCAGGTCGGTCCTCGTGGCAAACTGAGCCCTGTGTGCCATGCCATGTTGTCCTATGTCGTGCCATGCTATTCTGTTCCATCCCGTGCCCAGCAGGCTTCCTGGGGTTGCCGGGGTGCTCCTGGGAGTCACCGTGGGGGTACTGGCTCTCTCCCCAGCTGCTGCCTCTGGGTGCAGGGTGGCAGCCCCCGGATGGGCTGAGCCCTGCCCTGGGGCTGGT
>NW_009732691.1:12262-14263 GCF_000703405.1 Apaloderma vittatum | reverse complement strand
CCATCTACTAGGGACATCTGGCAGCATCAGCAGCAGGATGGCCCAGAGGTGAAGGAGCTCTCACAGCAGATGGGTGAGACACAGTCAGGGTGGCTCAATATCAGATCCAGGCATATGAGTGTGCCAAGGATGGGATGGGATGGCATGGGACAGGACAGGGGGATGAGCCTCGCTCTGCCTGGGACGAGGCCTTGCACTGCACAGCTGCAGCCCCATCGTCTCCCACATCCCTCTCCCAGGAGCCGCTGCTGCCAGGCCCACAGCTGGCCCTTGCTGGTGGGAGCCAAACTACCTTTACCAATCTCCCTCTCTCCTTTCAGACCTGCAAGGCAAACTTTGTTTGCAACATATCACAGCCAGATAAGAGACACATGGAGTAGCTGAAGGATGCCATGCACAAGACAGACATGCTGGAGTGGCTGGAAGGCCCTGCCCCCAGAGGAGAAGACATAATGGTCTCTACCACCTGACTCAGCCCCTTTTTCCAAGAGTCCTTCCAGGAGCCCCAAGGTGTTGCTCAGGAGGGGCCTGACTGCCCCAGCAGCATGGGCACAGAGGTGACAAAAGGAGAGGCAGTCAGTGGGCTGCAGAGCAGGTCTCCTGCCTTGGCGGGTCCCATGAACGTGCAGCCAGCAGTTGCTGCTCTGCCTGGAGGTCCTGAGGAAAAGCCTCTTGCTCCTACAGCAAAAGAGGGTGAAAAGACACAACTCACAATTGCCTTTGACAAGCAAGATAGAGGCAGAGAGACAGGCACATGCCCTACCTACTGTGCCACAGTGCTGCTGGACATAGACAAGTTTGTCATGTTGGATGTGGTGGGAAAGGCTGTGGTTGTGGTCCAGGGACCTGGAGAGCAGGCCTTGGAACAGGAGAACAGGACGCAAACCACGGACAAGCCAGGTACATCCTCAAGCTTAGAGTTACACCATTCCCCAGCCATTCATCCCTGGCAAAAGCCCTCAGTGGTGGGGAGCAGGCAGAAGCCTGTCTCTGGCCTGCCCCAACCTTCACCTACATCTCTCCTCTCCCCACAGGCATCGCTGTTCTTCCTCACACCCTGGCTCCACGGCCACCACGGCACTCCCTCTTCAGGAGGGCATGCAAGGCTCTGTGCAAAGCTTTCTGCTACATGTGTATCATGAGACAGCGAGAGTAGCAGTGCGCTGGGGGCTGCTGATGCCAGGTGTGTCCCCCAAGGTGGCGTCTGGCCCTGAGCCTGCTCAGCCTCCAGAGGTAGTGGCACTGGGACACACACAAAAGATGGGTCCATGGATGGCACCCAGGCACTCAGCTGCCCTCAGGTCATCATGGCTGCAAGCCACCACTTGGCCTTAGAGGCTTTTTGAGGCCAAGAAAACAATTTTCGCCTAGTACTTGTCTATTCCTAGTCCACCTTGAGAGAATCATGGAATCGTTTAAGTTAGAGAAGCCCTTTAAGACTTTTGAGTCCAAGTGTTAACCTTGCAATGCCATGTCTCTAAGCACCATTTCTACACATCTTTTAAACACTTCCAGGTATGGTGACCCAAGCCTCTCTGGTACCACTGGTGTTAGGGAGAGTCCAGTTGGCTCTTCCTGATTCTCTACTCTTCCAGCACGTCCCTGAGAACTCCATCCAGGAGGTTTTGTGCCAACAGCTTCCCAGGGACACAGCAGCCTGGAGGTTCTCCCACTGGTGGCTCCTCCTTGTCTTTCTGCAAGATGCCTCTGGTAGTTGCTCACATCACCAAGAGTATCCCCAGATCAGCAAGCTCTTCCAGAGAACAAAGCATGGGCTTGCACTGCCACAGCCCAGTTCCCCTCAGTCCTGGGATGCTCCCCGGCCACTCACACCACCCTCTGCAAAGTGACTGACTGAATCAATGAAAAGGAGCACTGCCAGCCTGAGTTGGACTGTGCCCACAGCGAGCTTGCTAGTCATGGAATCATAGAATCATAGAATGTTAGGGGTTGGAAGGAACCTCGAAAGACTATCTAGTCCAATCCCCCTGCCAGAGCAGG
>NW_009732691.1:0-12193 GCF_000703405.1 Apaloderma vittatum | reverse complement strand
CCTGTCGGGCCAGCCTGTGCCAGTGCTCTGTCACCCTCACAGTAAAGAAGTTTCTCCTCATGTTGAGGTGGAACTTCCCATGTTCTAACTTAAACCCGTTATTTCTTGTTCTATTACTGGGCACCACTGAGAAGAGATTGTCTCCTTCCTCTTGACACCCGCCCCTCAGATATTTATGTACATTAATAAGGTGCCCTCTCAGCCGTCTCCGTTCAAGGCTAAACAGCCCCAGTTTTAGCTCTTCACTGGACTCTCTCCAGTAGGTCCCTGTCTTGAAATGGGAAGCCCAAAACTAGACACAGTATTCCAGGTGTGGTATCACCAGGGCAGAGTAGAGGGGGAGGAAGACCTCCCTCCACCTGCTGGACACAGTTTTCTTATTGCACCCCAGAATTCCATTGGCCCTCTTGGCCACAAGGGCACATTGCTGTCCAATGGACAACTTACTGTCCACTAGGACTCCAAGGTCTTTCTCCATGGGGATACATTCCAGCAGGATGACCCCTAATCTGTGCTGGTGCCTGGTGTTATTCCTCCCCAGATGCAGGACTCTACACTTGTCCTTATTGAACTTCATGGTTTGTCCAGCTCTCCAGCCTGTCCAGATCTCGCTGGATGGCAGCACAGCCTGCCTGTGTGTCAGCCACCCTTCCCAGTGTTGTATCATCAGTGAACTTGCTGAGGGTGCACTCTATCCCCTTGTCCAGGTTGTTGATGAAGATACTGAACTTCAGAAATGGTAAGGCAGATGCCCTCCCTGTAGGGCAGGGAGATACATGTTTTGTTGCCTTGGAGCAAGGGATAAGAAGCCATGTCACATCAGGAAATCTGAACTGGGGCAGAGCTCTTCCTCTCAGTGCATAAAAGCTGCAATAGCCAGCCTCCCTTCTCCATGCTGGGCCATGTACTTGTTGCCATTACACTGGCTCAGAAGACACCCCTTAGGAAAGTGATGAGTAACTACAGGCCTCCATCTGCTCTTTTTGATCATGTACATGAAGAATGCACTTCAGCCAAAACTGAAACACCACCACCCCTTTCCAGTCCGGACCAAAGTGGTCCTCAAGGATGTGTGATGGTAGAGGCATTGTGGTGGAGGACTTGTGCATTCTGACCAGTTAGCCCGATCACATCAAGATCTGAGCACAGAACACTGCTCAGCTCTCAGAAGGTTTAAAAAACTACAGGGCTGCTTCTTGAAAACACCCCCTTCCTAAGTTTAGAAAGGTTTTTCCTTCCCAGAGCAGGCAGAACCCCATCAAGCAGGGCCAGAGCTGGTGCCAGCACTTGGGACTTCCCTGTGAGGGTAGGCAGCAGCCTATGCATCACACCAGCACCTCTTTGCTTCAGCCAGGAGTCCTCAACAACTGAGGAGAACCTAGTTGCCTTGCATCCACACAGGCTTACTTTGCCAATAATGCAAATCTTGGAGAGCCTGGTGGCAAAGCTCTTGCCATTCCTTCATGTGAATCATGTCAGATAATGCAGGGTGTCTCCCCTGGGTGGCATTCAACCCAATATGGCCCAAGTTGGCACCACTGGTGGCCAAGCACAAGTTATCTGGGATGAAGAAAGATGGGTGCGGCAAGAGCTGTGCCCGGCTCTGGGCCTGCTTGAGGGCCTGGTGGAGATACCACAGCCTCTGTTGATACCAGCAGTTGCCCTGACCCAGGTGCAGGACCTTGCACTTGGCCTTGTTGAAATTTATGATGTTCACACATGCCCACTTCTCAAGCTTGGCCAGATCCCTCTGTAGGAAATCCCATGCCTCTGGCATGTTGACTGCACCACTCAGGTGTCATGTGCAAACTTTCTGAGAGTGCACTCGATCCCACTGTCTATATCATCGATGAAGATATTAAGCAGCACTAGTCCCAGTACAGATCCCCAAGGGACATCATTTGACAGCCATGTCCATCTGGACATCAAGCCATTGACTACAATCCTCTGGATGCAACCATCCAAGCAATTCCTTATCCACCAAAGAGTCCACCCATCAAATCCATATGTCTTCAACTTAGAGAGAAGGATGTTGCAGGGGACTGTGTCAAAGTCCAGATAGATGACATCCATTGCTCTTTTCAGCCTTCAAACTATGTAAAATAAATCAAAAGCTACTATTAAAATATATGTAGGATTTATATATTATTCTTCCCCTTTCAGATATGACCCTTTTCCCTTGTGAAATTAAAGTACGATAAAGAAGAAACTAATAGATCATCTTACAGATTTTGTTACTACATTCTAGGTTAAGATTACTTGTAGGGATTTTGTGTCCCCCCCATTGAAGTTAGAGTGATTGATTTGGTTCTCACAATCATGAAAGAGGACAGCATTTGGCCTCCTGCCTCATCTGTCACACTAACACTTAAATGGTAACACTTTACACCAAGCAGACCTGGAGTGAAAGTTCCTACGGACAGAGGTTGCAAAATAAGGAGCAAGGACAGATGTGTACTAAGAACTGAGAAACCTCATGATCAGGAAGATTGAACAACAGTCGCTTGAAGAGATACAGACAGTTACTGTCAGTGCTACAACACTAGGAAGGCAGAAGACGAGGTGAGGTAAGGAAAAGAGAACTGAGCAAGAGACAGTCTTAAAATAACTATAAGAGATTTGAGTACAAGGTTATAAAATATTTAATGGTATCAATATCTTATAATTACAAGACTATAAGTTGGAGGTATCTCGTCTGCCTTTATATGTAGGGTTCTTTTTTCGAATTCTCCCCTTCTTAGTTTATTATAACTTGTATTTTTACGAAGACACTGTCAGACATGAGAATTATTTAAACAAAACTCTCGTTGCAGACTTGTACAAAGACACATAGTTTGTTCAGTAATGAAACTAGTTATTCTTGCCTTTCAGTATTTGCACTTTTTTTAAAAAAAAATATTTATTTTCTTCTGGAGTGAAAGAAAAATTGTGGGAAAAAAATATTACAAAATAAAACTTTTCCTTTCATTCTGCCATTTCAGTTCTGTCTCTTTAATAAATGTCACCATTAGATACAGGATAAAAGGAGCCACTTTGCTCTTTTTTATTTTCATATTTGTTCTCATCATACCTGTTTCATTTTGCTTATTATTTCTACTGCTCTTCAGCAAGTCACATGTTTTTGCTTGAAACAAACTGGTTCTACTGGCAATAGGATGCTGCAAATCAAAGTCCTGTGAAGCAGTAGTACTCTTAATTCCCTGCAGCGTTCAAGGTCAGCAGCAGATGTGGCTTGAAGCTCTGCTCCTTGAATCTTGACCTTCACTGAGCGATTCTCTAACGATTTGGGAGGGACATCATAATTAGATAAACTTCTTGCCTATCTTTGTTAAAGGGCACCCGATTAAACTCTCTGCATGTTTGATGAGAAGTGAAGTGATTGTTTTCCCCACTTCAAATGCTTCAGCATGCCTTTTCATTAATGTTTTATCACTTGCGTACTGAGTTCTGATGCTTTTGAGAGGTTCTGAGAAAAAGGGAAACAAAAATCCCACCCTTCTTATGGAACTGTAAATGTTCTTTTGATGGAAATTCTTTCAAAGATAGTCTTATTTTGCTTATATAGGCTTTGTGCACCCATTTTATAAAAGGCGACAGTTTGCCTGAGAACAGTATATAAAAATCAGCCTGAAGTCATACAGTATTTTAAGTAAATTCCAGTCACAAATTACTTCAAGATCTCAATACAGTAGGTCACGAAATGTAATCAAAGTTAAAGTGAATTAAATGCTTTTATGCCTTAAATTGTTCTGCAAACCCTCTGAGTTACAGATGAGCTTTTGAAGAAGAGATGATAAAATATTTATTTTGTTACAGCTGAAATGACAAACATCCTGCTGCTCACTTTATTTTAGTAAAAAGATTTACGAAAGCAATTGAGCTCCAGAACACATTGCTGCAGGCATTCATCAGGCAGATCTCTTGCACAGCATATTATCAGTAGAGCAAGAGGTGAAATGTTAAGTAAGAAGCAGAAAAATGCCAGTAGCCTTATCAAATTGGAAAAGAGAGAGCAATTGCTTTGAGGATGAAATTTGGTACAAACTCCTAATCATGGTGGACTCTCAATAGTGAAATCAGTCACTATCAGTCACTTTCAATTTACATGCCTCCTCTTTTGTATTCCCTGTATTCCTTTCAATTTGTTTTTTAGTGTCTGATTAATGCATCTCTAGGGCAAATCTGGCAAGATTCCTTTTCAAACCACTTCATGATCAATCTGGTATCATATACAGCTTAATGTGCCCTTTTTTCCTTTGCATCTTGAAAATGTTGGGATGTGTTAAAAATGCCCAAACCCTTAGAAGATATTTCAGGTTTATCCTTCTGTCCTTCAGGTTATTAAAAACTATAATAAGCTTTAGAAATTCAGAGAAGAGGGTTTCAGAATGGTTATCTGTAAAATACACCAGGCGAAACAAACCCCCCAGCACTCGCATTACATTGTTACTACAACTATTGTATTCCTGTAAACTCTGTAGAAGACTACGTTCCAGGAGACTGCCTTGGGCCTGTTGCTTTACTGCTCTGCCCACTGGGAACAGATTGCTGTGTCACAATTTCTAGCTCATATGTCGCAACAGCAGCCTGAATGCCCCATAAAAGAAAGCAACCTGCCCAAAGAACAGTGCAAAAGCTGTTTCCAGCTCTCCAAAGGATGATGTTTGAATGGTATGCGTTCAGTGCTTCTTGTACTTTCTGGTCATAGCTGGAATTGGCACGCTTTAGTGTCTTGAGTTTCTTCTGTCTTTTGTGCCAGGCTTTATCACTCTTTGAATAAATGCCTGTCCATGTACTCTGCCTTCCGGTCTTCACAGTTTTTTAAACTCATTTGCTTCATTACAGTGCATTGACATTAACAGAGATGTTATATTTGCCTGTCAGTTAGCTATTAATACTACTTTTGGCAAAATTTGGTTTTCTTGTTTACCACTGATCTATGTTACTTCTCCCAGTCAACCTTGATCTTCCAGTAGTCCTATTTAGCTACAGTTTTTGCCTTTAATACCAGACTACATAATTCAGAAATATGACTCTTGAGACTGTCCAAAGCCAAGTTTTGTAAATGAAGTCATTCCTCACATTATGATTCATAAAGGCTTTGAGCTAGCTTCACTCTTCTGAAGCTGTGCTAACAAAAGGTCCCAGTTCTTCAGGAGGACTGAGTGCAGTATCTCCAAGTCATTTAATAGGCGTACTCTACAAAGCTATGATGCAGTAAGTAAAATTGGCAGTTTTTGTGGTCTAGGAAAGAATGTTCCTACTTTAACACCCTCATTTCTGACATCTTGATTCCTGTACTTAATTCTGAAGATTTTGTGAAGCCTAGGAAGCATTAACTCAGTTGCAAACAAATAAAATGGGAAAAAGATACTTTCCAACTGAAAAAGAGAATTCAAAAGTATTTATATTAAAGATTGTTAGACTTCAGTAATAGAGTAGTAGGAACTATGCCCACTTCAAAAGATAATCAGATAACAAAATCCAATAGATATTTTCTCCTCAAATGTCTTATTTTGCCATTGTATTTCTGTCATTAGTAATAATTAAAGAAACAAAACTAAGTGTACAAAGCTTCCTCCAATAATCTCATAATTTTGTGTTAACGTTTTCATTTCTTTCCCAAGGCGTATAATACTAAAAATACTCTAGTGTCCTTAAAAACACTTTACGTAACAAAAAAGGGACAGGTGGAAGTTAAAAACAGGTTTTAAAAAAATGAGTTTCAAAAGTCTTGATCAGCTTTACTTATCACACAAATATTCACTGTTTCATAGTCTGCCACAGCAGACAAATTTGTTCAAGTTCAAATTTGTATTAATTTATTGCATATGTCGTATTAATGTCACTGAACTATGAGAAACCAGCTAAAGGTTGTGAAACGTAATATCTTTACTCTGCAATATTGAACCAAAGCTGGATGGAGAAAGATGAATGAGTTGTACATCAAGCTTAAATGAAGAAATGTCGATCTCCTTCAGCTTGTCTGTGGCTGCAGCTTTATCACCTTCACAAAGTCACCATAAACACGTGCTCTCAGTCTGACCTTTAATGGCTAATATAAGAATGAAAGTACAGTAAGCATTCATTACCGAGGATTTCACTTAGCTTTCATAATACTGTGTGCTAAGGGTAGTCTTGTGTCATAGAACAGGATACAACTGTTTTGTAGTTGGCAATTTGAAAAGAATTACACTACTGAGATGGTAATAATTCTGAAAACCTTCTTTTCCAGGAACATTAATATAAATTTCCTGCAGAGCTTTCTCTTTAAAACTGTATTGATGTGTTAAGTGTAAATTTAAACCTTGCAGTCAGACTATACTTTATGACTCTGGAAATTATTTGATTAATCTCCCAAACTTACAATTGACTCTATTTTTCATCATTTGATTTGTGAACTTAGATGATACCATTTCCAACCAGTACTGAGAAGACATATTTATATATGCGCTATCAAGGAATACCAAAGAACCCCAGCAAAGAACACCAGAGAAACTGGCTAGTTAATTAATGTCTGTATTTTTTTTATCAAAATATATAAAGCATTAAAAAAAAAAAAGACCCAAAAATGCAAACCAAAAAAAAATAAGTCAACGATTGTTTAGTAATCATGGAAGTGCTGGGTTCATAATGGAACTTGATGATCTTAGAGGTCTTTTCCAACCTTAACAATTCTATGATTCTATGAAAAAACCTTCAATGTCTATATTTTTATTAATGATCAGCTGCTGGAGAGCAGTGTAGGAGTAAGGGACCTGGGGGTTCTAGTGGACAGCAGGATGACCATGAGCCAGCAATGTGCCCTCGTGGCCAAGAGGGCCAATGGCATCCTGGGGGGTATTAGAAGGGGAGTAGCTGGTAGGTCGAGAGAGGTCCTCCTGCCCCTCTACTCTGCCCTGGTGAGGCCACATCTGGAATATTGTGTCCATTTCTGGGCCCCTCAGCTCAAGAGAGACAGGGAAGTGCTTGAGAGAGCCCAGCGCAGAGCCACAAAGAACCTGGTCTAGTAGAAGGTGTCACTGCCCTTGGCTTGCAGTTTGGAACGTGATAATCTTTAAGGCACCTCCACCCAAACCATTCTATAATTCTATGTTTCTATGAACCTTTTTAATTTAGTTTCATCTCTTACCTATTTAAAAAACCACATAGTTTCTAACTCCAAATCCAAACGTTATCACAAAGTCAAACTTCCGGTATTATTTTCAGATTAGTTGAATGTAAAAATTCTCAAGTTCATGAGAAATATTATCTATTTAGTGTATATATATCAGTGTGTCTAAAATTATTTTTTTCCCCAAAAAACTGCTAAAAGATTTGTGATTTGCTCTGCTTAGACCAAAAAAAGAACTGTATCAAAATATTATTGAGGTATTAGTGTTCTAAATGAGTGGCATTGCACAATTACTATTCCTGTATCCTAGTGCATCATTTATATTGTCTTTTGAAACTTAATAATGGAAAAGTCCTTGGGGTATTGCTTTTATGTAACAGTTAACCTTTCCTTCACTGTAAATTGACCTCTGTCTCTCTGAAATGTTTGTAGTCTTCTATTCTGTCTCAAAATACTTGTCAGATACTTTTTTTATACATTCCAAGAAAAAGACACAACAAAAGTGTCAGGATAAAATTTGCAGAAAACATTTTAAAATGCCTTTTATCTTTATCTAGATATTTATAAAAATAATAATTCAACAATGTTGATTTAAATAGGGTTGTCTGGGACTCATTAATTTTCAGTGAAGTGATTTGTAACATTTCTAATCAGACACTAAAGAGAAAATCACGATGGACTTGTAGATTTCAGAGAAACGCATAAATTACTTTATTGAATTAGTACAATACAGATCAGTGTGCCAAAGATTTTATATACACATTTCTGTTGTTCTCAGAGAAATGCCTTGGCTGCATTTATGATAGTAGCTTTATTCAGACCAAGTCCAAATCATGCAAGGCCATAGAGGTTAACAACTGAATGGTCAACAAGAAGAAAATGAAATCACTGGTAATTTTATGAAGTTTCTAAAAATACTTAAGTAAATTGGATAGATATGCATTAAATGACTGCAAGCTCATGAACACAAGCTTTAGAGTTTACTTACATAATCATCTTATAAGGAACACGGTAAAAAACTTTGCAGTGCAGAAGGCTACTCTCCATCCTGTTCTCTTCATGTAGTCTCATTTTCTTGACTTCCCAACAGCAATGAAGCAGTTGTCAGGCACTTTTGAAAGTAGGGCAGATGTTCCACATTCAGGTATATAACGAACTGTGTTGAGAGTAAATTCCAAAATCAGCAAATATTTAGCCTAAGACAGTATACGAAGGTATAGATTTCTTCATATTTTTAAAGTATTGCAGGGATTTTAACATTCCAATAAGTGGATAATATAGTCAGCTTTAGTATTCATGGCCTTTTGCTCATTCATTTTGCTGCCTTTTAGCTGTGATCTTTTATGTCTTTTTCTAAGGTCTTTTTTTGTACAGTCTTGTTTGTTCAAAGCTTTCTATAAGAAATAAGAATATGATATAAATGATGACTTAAAAGAAAATCGAGTATTCAACTCTTCATAAACAAAACTGCACAAGGCTGAAATTCAACAAGGTATTTTAGAATGCCTATGAGCTATTCGTAAATACTGCAAAACAACTGAAAGTTCCCCAGCAGTTTTCTAACTTTGGTTCAGACTCTGAATTTTACATGATACTAATCCAGAGAAGTTGAACAGCAGGCAGATATGTACAGTTGTGATTCACAATCTGCAGCCCACAGATGCCCAAGCTGATGCGGAATCCACGAATCAGTTTTCTGAGCACTCTGACAGAGACAGAGCCCCAACAGCACCTGTCACTCTGTGATGTTCTTAAGTCTGATAAGTAGCTATTATAAGCAGCATGAAAAATTTGAAACTCAGACATTATCCACTAAGTTTCTCCTAAGAGGAATATTAGTGATGAGAAGTATGAAGCCATTTCATTGCCCAAGTTTAGGTGTTTCTTTCGTGTTTAGGTAGAACGTCAGTGATCTAGACAGGATCTTGCTTGTTTTCCTACGGAATTTCGAGGACATGCAAATTACCACTCTAACAAGACGATCTACTTGTACAATGCTATCTCAAATTTGTTGTTCTGTCCATATATTCTCAAGAATTTTTCATTTTTATAATTGTCTTGGGGCCTCAAGATTCCCCTGAAGAGAATTTGTCATTTCTTTCCTCACAAGGGAACCTTTCTGAGAGTACAGCACCAGTGTTAACATTATCCAAAACTATGAGTTTGTGTAGCTTTTTAAAACTTAATTTCTACTTTGCTCTTTTCTACTGAGATATGTGTTGCCACCTTGCAAGCAAATGATTTAATTTGGCTTTTTACGGATCATTTCAGCATACACAATCTTTAAGGCAAAGTCATTAATTTTTCAGTATTTTTTGATTGCCCTAGAGCTGTACTTTGACATAGGATATGACATATATAGATGTATTCATCAGCAAGTATCTGCTTAAATTCACAACATGAGTTAGAAAGGAACACAGAGTTCATAAAAAAAAAAAGGTTTGAATTTTTCTAAACTATTCCAGTCAAATAGCCAAGAAAGAACGTAGAAAACAACTTGCACTTGCAGTTTTATTGTTATTTTTCTGTGGATTTTACTGTTGCTGTTATTTACCTATTAGTTTGTTAACACTGGTAGAGCAGCAGAAGTGATATACTTGATTTATAACTGAGCAGCAACACTGTACAAATAGCACAACAGTGAATGATTAAATATATTCTCTTTGTTAGATTGATTTCCCAAAAGAGTGTGAACAAACTTGAGTGCAATACCCGCTGTCTGTGTATATAGTGTTTAGAGAGAAATTTTCTACCTTACTGTGTTATCATTAGATACTGAACACACAAAAATATGTGATACATTGATCAATAGGGTATGGCAAAAGTTTACATATAAAGCATTGCAGATGTAGTACAATGTCTGCCAAAGCATCAGGTGTATACCTGATTCATCAGCTTTATACCTTTTTTTATTTTTTCTTCCAAGCAAAGCTAAACTGCAGACAAGGAAAAGACAGATGTTTGAGCTGACTTTCACCCTATGAAATCTAATGGTCTGGGTTAATAACTTGGTCTGTGTTTGTGGAAGAAAATTGAAGCCATTCTTTCACTTGGTTTTGATACAGACTGCAAAAAGGAAGGTATTATAAACAATGAACAATCCAGTCCCTCAATGCATTGCAATTCCAGCTAAGAATTTCAACATGATCTTAAATAAAGCCCACTATTCAGTGGTTGTAGAAAACTGTAATGATGTTGGTAAGAAGACATCAAAGACAGTTAAGCCTGCTTTGGTAATAATGAAAGGGAAGTATTGATAGAACTTTTCAAAAGCCACATTCTTCAACACTCCTGACTAAGAACTGACAGCAGCTGGAATTTAATCTGTTTCTCCTTTAGTGAAACAATACTTACAGGATGGGAAGTGTCAAGTGGAACGGGAGAGCTCTCATTTTCTGAGAACTGCAAAGCTGGCTTTGGCAATTCTTGCAATCCCTGTTCCCCCTTTGTGCAGCATCAATCATTTTGTTTTATTGGAGGTGACACTGTTTCCCAGACACTGAAAGTTTGAACTCTTCTGCCTCCTAAAAATAGATCAGACCTTACAATTTGTCATTCTTTTAATTGACTCTTCACTAAGTGAATGTGTCTGCTTGAATGTAGAGGCCAAACCTTTCTTTTAAGAAAAACATGTGCTTCTGTGTGTGTCCATCTGACCTAGCAGTCAAAAAAGCAAATAATCAAAAAGCCACAATAAACAGACCTCAAGTACATTATGTAAGAATTGCTTTAGCTCTGACTGGGAGTGATAAGCTTTGCTTATATTCAGAGTATGTTACCTTTGAAATGGCAAGTTGAGCTGAAACTTATGTGGCACAGTTTAACCCCACTTTTCATTTTAACCTAAATCAAACTGTGACCATGGAAAACATTTATTCCCCTCTTTATTGAACCTAGATGCATCTCCCTCTGTGTTTGACATGGATGTTTATTCTCCACTGTGTTGATATACGTTAAGAGAGAGCTGGCACACAGCTATTTATGTTTCCATTAGTGCTAATAAGAGCACTTTTTGTAAATCTCCATACACCCACATGAAATATATTTCTGCCCATGCCTTCTGCAGAAAAGGAAATAGACAACTATTTTACCAAATTTCAGACTGCCCAAAGGGAATTATATTTTTTGCAAAAGTCTTTTCAATATTAAAGGAAAAAAAAAGCAGAAAGTTGGCTGAATAGTGCTATAAAAATGTTGTTACATTATTTTGTTTAAATTTAGAACTACAAAGAGAAACTTTCTGCCCTTGAGCTCTAGACACCTTTTTATGCAGCTTAAAAAGCAAATTTTTATTTTTCTCTTTGTTTATTGATTTTATGAGACAACAGCCCTAAAGCAAAAGAGAGAAAATGATTGTACACATATATTTGCCAGCATGTTCCCTTAACAACAGTCACTCATCTCTGTTTAGCATGAGCTATTGTTCTATAATTATGGATAGTTTGGGACTCATTTCTTTTTAACTTTTCAAATAACCATATTGTTTGTTTTTCCATATCTTCCTGTATTTGTGGAGTTTTTTGTATTATTTTGAAAGAGAGATTGCCTGCTTGTCTAATTAACTAATTGTATCTGATCATGAATGGAACATCATTTTTGTTTTTTCCTGATTGTCTTAATGGTTAGAAAAGTATCCTTCACTCTTCCCTCCTCCCCTTTCCTTAGAACATCATGTGATAACTTTACAAAAATTTCACTCTTTGCACTAAGGAGAGTCTTGTTGCCCACAGGACTGGAGAAATAAAAAAGAGGGGTGGGAGAGGATGGAAATGACAAATCCTTGGTTTGAGCATGAGCTGCAGGGTTTTAGGGGCAGGGTACTTCACAGAACCACAGAATCACAGAATGTCAGGGGTTTGGAAGGGACCTCAAAAGATCATCTAGTCCAGCCCCGCTGCCAGAGCAGGATCACCTACAGTAGGTCACACAGGAACGTGTTCAGGTGGGTTTTGAATGTCTCCAGAGAAGGAGACTCCACAACCTCCCTGGGCAGCCTGTGCCAGTGCTCTGTCACCCCCACAGTAAAAAAGTTTTTCCTAATATTTTTATGGAAACTCCTATGTTCCAACTTGTACCCAT
>NW_009732690.1:0-30851 GCF_000703405.1 Apaloderma vittatum | reverse complement strand
TTGTAGTGTAGGGTTAATGGTTGGACTTAATTATTCCAAGGGTCTTTTCCAACCTGAATTATTCTATGATTCTAGTCGAATTGCTGAATGTCCAGCTAGAATAGCCACTGGGTGATTACACACCATCAGATACAGAATCATAGAATCATAGAATTGCCAGAAATAACCCTTCCTTGGTTCCCCTTACCCCACTACAGAATTGAGAAAGGAGGAAAAGCAACATGCATTCCCAACCCCTTTCAATGCTTACTCCACAACATGAATTCTCAAATAAAACAGGAGATGGGGCTGAGTCAAAAGGCACTTCCCAAGGCCTTTATTGATCCTGGTAGGTCAGAGAAAGGGGGAAATCTGACCAAACTCATGTCAAGAGCAGGGGATGCTCACAGGATCCATCCCTAAGCCCTTTCTCTGCTTATACAGCACTAAGCACCAGAGGGCCTTAAACCTTAATAAGGCCTGTAGGTAGGCCAGATACAACTGTGAACACTTGTGTTTCAACTTCTGTTTTGAAATAACAGATAAAGTCACAAGTGGATTCAGCCTATACAAGTAAAGTTAATGCTGCTGTCCAAAGTACTACAAGTAGCCTTTAAACATCTCCGACGTTTGGCATAGGAAATATAAAAAAGCTTGTGCTGACACAATAATCTCCAAAAAAAAAAAAAAAAGGACTGATGATATTCACTAAATCACTGTTCTCATGCCACCCTTTACTCATTTCCTAGCCTCCCTGTTCCTTACCCTATAAAAAGCCTGCAAGGCAAAGTTGAGGGAATTTGATTAAATACTTCCTCCTCTCAGGAAAAATAAAAATGGGACAAAAGAAAAGGAGCAAAGGATCACAAATGAAAAGCTCACAGAAAGCCAGGCAGAAAATAATTTTAAAATACTCACCTACAGTAGCCTCAAGGCCCATTTTACTGACTGCAGAGAACATGTATAACTGTGAAGACAAAAACCCAAACATGTTGAATACCAGCACATGGACTAACCCTAGGATACCCATTTTCTCCATGTTAATTACCTTAGCTGGTATTATGTGAAGGTCAGTTCTAGGGTTTACTAAACCCTTTCAGACCACAGCAAAATTATTGTTTGTTTGGACACAGGAGGGAGACAAGAGGTATGCTCCTAACCCCCAGTATGTCCTCTCAGAAGAAAGGGCTATGTTAGGAGACCACTCAACTTTAAATTCTCAAATTGCAAGGTTCAGGACAGGACAGAACACTGTTCACAAAAGAACCAAAGAAAAATGCATCTCATATGTCCAACTGACAGTTTTTCAACAGCTACAGCACAGAAATTTTAGCCTCTGAGCACATAAAATTCTGGTTAAGAACTGAACATCAAATTCTGCAAGAAAGTGAAAAACTTTCCATAAAATTCTATAACAAGCAATACATTGGACTTGTTTAGTAAAGGCAGCCCCAAAGTCTGTACTTGCTCACATGCTCAACATTTCATGTCAGCTTTTAACCTGGCCTGAACTCTTTATATCCAAGTTAGGAGATGCTGTCTGCAGATCTTGAAATGCCGTCAAAGTCACAGCTGCAAGAGAGAGAAAAACTCTTACTGTGGGTGCTGCAAGCAATAACATCATTCCACAGGTTGATGCCCTCTTCTCCAGCCTGTCTGAAATGAGGCCTGCCAAAATTCCACCTGAAAGAAGACACAGGTATGTGAGGAAAACACTCTGAACGTTTTACACAAGACATCAGTTATATTTAACCGATTTCACTGAAACCGTAATCCAGATTAAAACAATACAATATGACTTTTAACGTACAGTTATACACAGCAGCACAGAGCATGTGACTGACAACATAATTTGCACTTAGAGATATCCTTACTAACCCAACTGGTTTTGACTTGGAAGATAACAGAGGCAGATGGTTGTTCTTCTTCATTGTTTATTCCAAGCAAATATCCAAGATGACAGAGGTGGGAGTGGAAGAGATGCAAGAAATATTTTAAAAAATCATTGTTCTACTGCTTTTGAATGCAAAAAGCCTTTTCACTAGGTGCCATATGGCCCCACTGCTGGCACTCTGGAACTCAGCTGTGCCCAGATACTCACTGGTCTCTTAGCTCCTCATGCAAGAAAAAAAATAAAAGAACACAAAACACCTGTGGCCATTCACCTCTGTACCCATTAAAAATACACCACTGTACAAGCTGGGATGGTTCTGTTATGTCAGAGTGACAAAAGAAAAATATTTTGATTAGTTGGAGTTACCAAGACACCTGGGCCAGAGCTGATGGAGCTAAAAGATTCCATAACGTTTCACTCCTACAATCTGTGCTGGACAATTTCATTTGCTACATGATTTGTTCAGTCTGAAGATACTTTGCCAGGTTTTCAAAGTCCATCCTAGCTCTCAGCTTACTACCATTCTTCTTCAGTAGACATAAGGCACAAGGAATAATAACATATGTAAACTCTGTGTACCACAGCTTTTCCTAAACTGGTGTGATTAAGGATGAAATATTAATCTTAAAACTTACCAAAGATTCCACCCACATCAAACAGTGTAGAAAGGTCCCCAGCTCTTTTGGCATCAAGATGCTCTGGTAAGAGAAGTAAAACAATTGTCTCATTTCCAGATTATAAAAGAGAGAAATCTCACCATAGTGTTGTCATGCTAGGGTAAAGGCATCTGACAGCACTACTATTTATTCACAAGCTACCATAAGGTGTCATTGTATAAAGACAAATCACATCTGGGTATTCATGGATACAGTCTTTTCAACGAAATTACACTCACAGAAATTTTCTCACTTCAACAATCATAGAATGGTGTGGAAGGGACTTTTAAAGGTTGTTTAATGCAACGCCCCTGCAAGGAGCAGGGGTATCTTCAACTTGACCAGGTTTCTCAGAGAGACACTCAACCTGATCTTCAGTGCTTCCAGGGATGGGGAATCTACTGTCTCTCTGGGCAACTTGTTCCGGCATCCTCATCATAAAACATTTCATCCTTATATCTAGCCTAAATCTACCTTCTTTTAGTTTAAAACCATTACCCCATGTCCTATCACAACACAAACTGCTAAAAAGTCTGTCCCCATTTTTCTTATAAGCCCCCTTTAAGTACTGAAGAGCTGCAGCAAGGCCTCCCCAGGTGGGGATCACTTTATAGACCTTCATCATGGAGGCCTCTATCATGTGACCAGTAATATTCATCATTTAGTTGCATCTGGCCGCCCTGCTTGGCACAACATGTGCTGTGCAGTTTATCAGGGACTGCAAAGCGAGAGTGATTTCCTCAACTCCACTGTTTGCCACGGGCAGCAAGGAGCACTGTTTGCACCCACCTACATATAGACTAATGTAGTTACTAATGCCCTGTGGGGTCAGATTTCCAAGAGTACACGAGAAGCTGGGCAACCCAGTTGTATTATATTAAGTGTGAAGTTTCAGAAGGAGCTGAATTTCTAAACCTCTTCAGTATTTTTTTTAAAGCCTCTAAAATACATTTGAAAGAGTAGTAAGTGCTAAAACAGTGGTGGCAGTGGCACTACCGTAACCTCACCAACATCTGCCACAGCACAGGTGGCAGTTTGGTGGTAAATATCATTCAGCTTCCTATTACAAGCCCGCTGCTTTCAAGTTACCCAGTCCTGCAGGAGCACTGGTTATTTGGAGTTCCTACACAATAGCCTTGAGCTACAGGACCTGCAGCTCGATATGTTTTCATAGGGTGTTCAACCTGTCTGTCTCTGCTGGTTGTTACTGACATACTTGTCCATAACAGTTTTTTTTTTCAGTTGGGAGTTTAAAGGTCATACTATGGCTCCCAGGAACAAGAATTTTTCGGGCTAGGGAGGGCTCCTTTCTCTGCACTCTACAGCACAAAACAAAACAGCAATACAGAGCACATAAAGAAGCTCACTTCATTTTTTTTGTATGCATTTTAATAAGGTACTTCAATCACATAAAAACTTTCTAATAAAGTAAACTTTTTTGATTGGTAAGAGCCAAATACAGTATTTATGCATGGAATTACTGAAGAGAGGATAGATTTTTTTTTTTAGTTTGCTTTGAAAATGCCCTCTCATAGTACTGATTTAAAAATACGAGAAATCTGTTAGTTGGTGTCTTACAACTCTCCTGCTACTGTAGCAAAGACAGCCTGTTTCAGAATCAATAATGCTTATTTTATTATTTATTTGAAGCTTGTATTTCCAGACATTTCATAGTCATAATTCTGTATCTCTTTACTATGATACTTACCTACATTTGTGATATACAGGGGGAGCCAGAAGAGGAAAGTATAGCTCACCAGCTTTGCAAACAGAAGACAGAGTGAGAACTCTATGACTCCCTGAGAGAATAAAGAAAAGAAGTTAGTATCTGAAACCAAATTCAGCCTTTGTCAAAAGACAATTATGAAAATGGTTTCCAAGAAGCATTTAGGCTTTTCTTGTTATCTTAAGAATTTCCAAGAAGCATTCTTC
Source organism: Apaloderma vittatum (assembly GCF_000703405.1). NCBI lineage: Eukaryota > Metazoa > Chordata > Aves > Trogoniformes > Trogonidae > Apaloderma > Apaloderma vittatum. The sequence goes on along the minus strand of NW_009732690.1, from coordinate 26,390 downwards.
CCCCGAGAGCACAAAGCTTACAATCAGAGCAGACTGTGGTATTTTACTTACATGTCTTCTCTTCTCTTAATTGTACTGACTTGACCAAAGAGAGAAAACTAAAATAAACAGGAAAGATTTTGACACTGTTTGGGAAATCTGCATCACTTAGTTTCCTCATGTAAAGAGTTTTTATGTAGTATTATAGCAGGTTTGGAGTGCATTCCAGAGAAATTAGCATATTTTTGTATTCTTTAGATGGGTTCAAGATTTCTACCTTATCGTTCAAGCCTTTACAAAAAGCCAGTAAATAAGTATGACAGTTCAAATGAGTAAGTGGCAAGAGCATGCTGCAGACAGGGTATATGCCCATTTAAAATACTAATTTGTTTAATCTTCTTTCCTGCAGAGCACATGAAAAATATACTCACTGCACAGAGTTGCAACTAAACTGCCCAATTAACCTATCTTTATGGTCCTCATCATCTGATATTCTTTTGTTTGAAATCTGATTTCTTAAATCCCTGATTTTGCAGTTATCTGTTCAGACAACACACATACACAGCTGGCTCTATTTTGCATACAGCTGTGACCCTTCCCAACAACAGGCAGGAAAAATACCACTGAGTTGCAGAGATTCCAGGTGGCAGCCACAGCAATATTTCTACTCATTACTTCCACTTTGCCACAGAAAACCAGTTGAGACAGAAGACCAGTCTGGACAGAATAAGATGATATGCAGGAATACAGTGGTTGGATGCTGGGGATTTTTTTCCCTTACCTTTACATGTTGTCCAAATCATTTTGCATATAATTCTACTTGGGCATCCCACTGAAGGGACAGTAGCAAAAGCCTTACTAAAATCCAGAAAAAAACTACATTCACTGCCTTCCCTTCGCCCACTGGGTGGGTGACCTTGTCATATAAGGACATCCAATAAGTTAAACAGACTTTACCTTTGTGAACCCATGTTGACTGTGCCCAATGACTGCATTGTTCTTTAAACACCTTTCAGCAGTGACCAGTATAATCTCCTCCATATTTTTTCCAGGAACTGAGGTTAGACTAACAGCTCCGTAGCTCCCTGGGTCTTCCCTTTTTGTAGGCTGGAAGAACACCAGCCAAATTCTAGTCAGCAAGGACCTTCCCAGAATCCCAAGGATGATTGAAAGGGGTCTGCTACCTCCTTCAGTACTCCTGGATGAATCCCACCAGGACCCACGGGTTTGTGAACACTCAGCTGATCCAGCTGGTCCCTTACGATCTCAGAGGCCGCAGACGTAAAGTCACCGTTCCCACACTTGTGGTCCTTCGACTCAGGGGACCAGGCAGCCCAAGGTTTATCAGTATTATTAAAGATTGAGGCAAAAAATGCATTTTACCTTATAGATTGTTTTAGTATTTGTTATAAGGAGGTAAAAAGAAAAAAAAAAATCAAAACCAAGGCATTTATACAGGTACTGGAGCCTAGGTGCTTCTAGTTGCCAAGATGCAACCAGTAAGCTTCTGCCACCTGCTTACTGGCAACTGGGAAGAAAGTACCTGTGTGTGAACTTCCATCCCTTCTCTGACAGGGGCACACTTTGCCTTGTTTCTCAGAATCTGCTTTAGCCTACATACACCAGAGCTGCCAATCAAAGCTTGTGATGCAAAGTTATCAATCATCAACCACTCCACCTAGAACTTCATAGAGATGTGAATTCTGAGGCAAACCTTAGCTCTTAGAGGAACAGGCAAGAAGCACATGTACTCACAGGTATTCGCAAGGCCCCCAAGAAGCTGATGGCTGATGTCCCGTGTCTACCTTCCCCCGGGACCACAACGCTGGAGCTCAGTGTCACACTGCAATTTTCACTGTCAGTAAGCAAATGCTCCATCTCTGGATCCTGCAATTTCATCTCCCAACACCATATGAAAAAGAAAGGAACAGCACATCAAAACACATATCAAGGAATCAAATAATTCCAAAATAAAATAGATAATTATTTTTTTAATTTATTACAGAAAGTTACAGGTTTTAAAAATCCCTTGAACTGGATATATTGAGTATATAAAGTAAAGCTTATAAACAGAATATCAGGTAGAACAAGTCCGGCTTATGTTTGCGTGCATACACTCCATTATGGAATTGAGTTTCTGTTCTACCGTGGAACAATTTCAAGTTGCAAAAAACACAATTCAGTGAAATAAAACACCTTCCAGTCTTCCCCTACCCCACTACATAAATGTGGTCTACATAAAAGTTGCAATCAATCCATTGAGTACAATATGTTTCTATATAAAAGCATGTATTATCTTCTTTCTGTAAAAATATTAAGTCCATTTTTCAGACTCTGTAACATTTATATACAGGCCATCTTTCCAGTTGAATTATGGATACTGAATGTTTTATGCTAAGCAATCACTTATTTTTTCACATCTGTTTCATTTGAGCATTGCAATCCACAGATTTTAAAAGCCTGGAGTTTGCCAATGTAACCTAAGTTGTGAATTCTGAGTTCTTTTCTAGCACTAGGAAGGATTTTACTCTATTAATTCCACCGGCTGCTAAGAATATTTCAGGAGCAAGTTATCACTCAACAGTAACAAGTGATCCCAGTCTAGCCATGAGCATATTTTGTTATTTTTATCCATCTACCATACTGAAGTAAACTCTCAGAATAGAATAGGAAATTTACATCATGCAGCTGTACATAGAAAAAGAAATGTCAGCTGTAAATAGTCCTCAGTACTTCTCCACCTCAGAAAAAGGAACGGATGTAGCTATCCTCACTTTCACTTGCTCACTGAGAAGTTTGCCTAGCAGTGTACTTTTACTACCTATGGATATATTCTACATATTGTCTTCTTTCTGCAATTTTTTTGTGCATTTGAATAAAGCCTTAGTGAAGAATTAAGCCTCAAATATATATTTGGCTGTAGGTTAGCAAGGATAAAACAGCAAGCTATTCAATTTCCTGTAGTTAGCACAAAGATTAAAACTTTCTGATTACTATCTGGTAAGCTGATGGAGGAAAAAGAAAAAAAAATAAAATCAAGTGCTGGACAAATTCAGTTCTGCTATTTTACACGCAGTGTAAAAATAACTTCTGTTTTTAAAGAACTTCATTTAGGAGAAGACACTGGGGAACCATCTGGGCACTGGAGCCCAGACACAATAATAATAGAATCTACCACACAGCATCCAAAATGTTTGTACAGATAGGATGCAAGATTTATGGGAAACCCTGACACCCTGAGGAAACACAAGACAAGAAAAACATTTAGGGACCTCTGACACTGCACTGTAAACCTGAGTCACCCACCATCATCATAAATGTTTATCTTCTGAATTACTGGAGCAACTTCACAACTTGAACTATTCCAACAGTAGTAATTCAAACCATTAGCTGTTAGCACTTCCAAATTAAAAAAAAAAAAAAAAAAGAGAGAAAGAGGAAAAAGAAGGGCTTAAGCAGGGAAGTTCCCCACTGGATTAAATGGAAGACATTTCTGCATAGTGTCTTGAGTGTGTATCTCTTGCACAATTTGCAAAGCAAACACAGCCAAGATTGCCTGAGGTAAAGCTGCTCACTCCTCAGACAGGTGGCTCTAAGTCTATTTAAGAAGAGTGAGTTAAATATTGAAGTGCAAGTAACCAAGGTCCAAATAACTTATTCAGCAACTCATGCTGGAAATTTTTACCAACAATATGGGATTTTTATGCTGCACGTAGCTAAATGATAAACAAAACCAGCAGTTTCTGCTTGGCAGAGATAACAATGTTTAGCCTTGCCAGTCTATCACAGAGTGTGATTCAGCATATGGCACACTCTTCATCTCTGGGGAAGGATTCATTATCCCTCAATTTCGTGCAATTTTTAAGAGGCCAACCTTACATAAGCAGTAACGAACACACAGAGCTATTCAGGTCACACAGCCAAAACCAGATTCTTCTTTCAATCACTGCATATCCTGAATATTTGCTTTCTTTTTCCAGTAATTGAAGAGGTCAAGGAAAAAAAAAAAAATCCGTAAAAGCTGCTACTCCAGTGTGCTTGGAGAAGATCAACTCATAAATGCAAAACATCTGCTGTTTGTACAGGCACAAAAGTTGACTGGAATAATGAGTTCAGTGTAACTGCAACACAACTGCTGTAAAAAGAAAAGATCAACCCTGCCTGGAGAAGAGGAGACTCAGGGGGGACCTGATCACTCTCCACAACTACCTGAAGGGAGGGTGAAGTCAGGTGGGGGTCAGGCTCTTCTCCTGGGCAACCAGTGACAGGATGAGAGGGCACGGCCTGAAACTGCATCAGTGGAGGTTTAGGTTGGATCTCAGGAAGGCCCTCCTCACAGAGAAGGTGCTCAGGCACTGGGATGCACTGCCCAGGGCAGTGGTGGAGTCACCGTCCCTGGAGGTGTTTAAGGAGAGGCTGGATGAGGCACTTAGCGCCCTGGTCTAGGTCATGTGGTGGTGTTGGGTCAGAAGTCTTTTCCAGCCTCAACAACTCTGTGCGATTCTGTGCTTTTTGACAGCCAAAAGATTAAACTTCCGTCACTGGAAGAAAATCAGGAGGTCCAAACAGCAACAAATAAGGATTTTTAATTTGTTCTTAACTTCTTCTTAAACCTTGTTAGGACCTCATATTACAAACATATAACTCAGCTGGCGGTGGGGAAGAATATTGCCAGGATCACCAGCGGGTGCCCTCATGCTTTGCTGCACGTGTTTTCTCTCTGACCTGCTCACAGGGGAGCACCAGTCAGCGTGAGAGGGGGTACGTTTTCCTCACCCACTTGCTACACAGACTCTTAGCGCAGGAGAAGTGGTACTAGCAGAGCTCAAAGAGAAATCTTGGGCTACTAATCTGACTATATTTTATCCCTGTCTTCTTCAGTTGTCTAAAGACACGTGTCGATATTCTTACATCTCCCTCGCTTATGTCCTGACTGGTTGCAAAGTAATATTGCTGACTGGTTTCTGGGTTCAAGACTGGTTTTGGGCAGCCCAAAATGAACATAAATATAGTCAGTACAGAAGGGGTTTATGCTAGTCAGATCAAAATTATGAGCAAAGTGGTTTCTTAGCAAAAATTTCAAAACGTTTTTATCAACACTGATTAGTACACCCTGTGAATGCTGATTATTATTCTATGGGCAACGGATGAAAAGAACAGGAAGTTTCCATCTTCTGTAAAACTCTGAAAGAAGTTCATATCTCAGGATATGATGCGTTAAGTGTACAGAATACAAATCCAAAATTTCCAATGAAAATTTTCAGCTAATATTCCTCATCACAAGATAAAATGTCTTTTTGCTCCCAAATGAGCAAATCCAGAATTTGGTTTCTGGTGAGAATTACCAGCACTTACGGTTACAAATTTAAATCAAGATTTCTATGAATAACTGCTCATATTTAGAACTCTCCATCTCCTAAGTACGTACGTCTATTAGCTTAAAAAGGGAGAGAAGTGAGACTGCAAGGACAGGACAAATGTGATGTAAGTAGTTGAAAGATTTCAAATGAGGCATCATTAAAATATTTTGCAGCGCATTACTTTTGCTGCAATTGAATGAAGATCACAAGAGAAGACCAATTGAGTAAACATACTGTCTTATTCAGTATGGTTTGCAGTAATTACATGAGATAATGCTTAGTTCCTTCATCTGAAATTACATTTGTCTGTGAAGATGGAAGTAGATTTCAGCATCGTAAAAGGAAAAGTAATCTTTAACAACAGCAAATCTACTGTAAATATTCCATATGAGCTTTAGTAAGTCTTCTATTCTATTTTACAATAGCATGTTACATTTTACCTGAGGTTTGCTGGTCTCCTTAGCGTTTAAGGTTGGCATCTGGACTCTGAATCGAGAGGCACCATTCAGGAAGGTTTTGGAACTCTGAAAAACAAAACACCTCCATGCTTGTTGCAAGATACTTGCTGACTACACTAGTGTTAATAATTTCTCTGCAACAACAGTCTTTGTGCATTGTAACATCAATATAACTGCAAATGGAGCATCTTTAACTTAATGACCGTGTACTTGGGGTTTTAAAAGTTCTTATGCAGACCTATGACAATATACATAAAATTCAATCACAAATTTATCTGAGGGCTAACTTCAAACTGTTTAAATAGAAGCAGTATGCAATCCTAGCAGCAACTACAGAAGTTGATTTGTTTCCGGAAAACCGTAATTTTTCACTTCTCTCTCTTTAAGATAAATTTCTATCTCTTTAGTTTATGCTCACTATACTCTGCTAACCCAGAAATCATCTGTGCTCTTATGGGCAGGAGGACTAATAAACAGTTTGAGCATCTCCAGCATGCTCAGCACAGAAATCGGGCAACAAGCTATATTTTAGATCCTAGATAGACCTGATTTTTATACTTATTAACAAGTGCATTACTTATCAGTTCACATAAAAATTTCATTCATTAGAAAACAGCATTCTGAGATCCTCGCTCTGGAAAGATTTACCAGGGACATTAAGGTTTGTCAACAAACAGATTCAAAGTAGGTTTGCAGTCAGGTATTGCTAAGACCCCAAGAGGCACTGTGCATTTCTCAGGAATGAGATATTTAAGTGTCTAATTACACTACGGATCTCACAATAAAAAAAAAACACCACACCAAAAACCAAACAGCAAACCAAATACCACAAAAATCAAACAAAAAACACCAAACCCAGCACCAAACAAAACCCCCAAAATCCACCATCACAACTAACAAAAGAATGTCCATCCTCATCAAACATTTTAATTCAAAATTAATCACTAGGTAATTCTTCCCCAGCGAACATACAAGGATATGCACTGCAGTATTCTTTAGAAAAACTTCCATTTATCAACCAAATCCTTCTAAGGCAGCAATAAATTTCTGAGGATAAACTGAAGTATTTTTGCCTCTCAGTGCAGAGCTGAGCTGCAAGCAATCTTGGGCACACATTCCCCAGAATAAACAAATAACATTCAATCCCCCAGGGTCAGATAAAACAGATTTTTAAATTTTATCTTAGAGAAAATTAGGCTCTTGTCAAAAAAAGTGATTTAGAATAACCTGAAGAAGACAATCCATTATCTAGAGACAAGTCATCTATAAGTAGAAGAAATGACTTTCATGTGACTGTTAAAACCAAGATGTGGTAAGGAGGAAGCGTCTGGGGAAAACGACTAGACTGAGAGGCTGCACATTTCATACTTAGACTTCTTTTCAGAAGATAAAAACTGCAGCCTGCTATCTTTTGAATGCACAAGCACTTTGCCACAGGAGATAAAGAAAGCTAAGTTTCCTAGAAATGCCAAGTCAGGTTAAAGAAAGTTTTTGGAACACAAAGACAGGACTGTACAAACATGCTGCAACTAACATGTTTACCTACGAAAAAAATAAAGGTACAAGAAGAAAAGACAAGAAGCAATGAAAACAGTTTTAAGTCATCACATCTCCTAAACACTGTTAAATCTATTCTTTAACTTCCATTATGGGAGTGCACCAATGGTTAATAAAGCATACTGACTTCGGCACGTATTTGTCCCAGCTATAGCCTTTTGGAAAGTCACAGATTAAGCCCCCAATGCTAGCATATTAAAACATTCCATAATACTCAAATACTTACAAGTACTCGAACATTTGTTTTGAACTAAACTTCAGATTCATAAATTGGAGTCAAAGTGAATGCAAGCAAATGAAGTAAGGAATCAGTGAATAAAGAGTAAGAACTGCACATTCAAGACTCCGTGCCTGGCTTTCTCTCTGTGCTTCTGGACAACTCTGTGAAATCAGATTACTCACCACTACAAACTCTGTAGAAATAGTGGGCTCACGATCATGCTGCAAATAAACAGTAGACCAAATTCATCCAAGGTAGTAATATCACACTGAGGTGAATCTGACCTAGAAATCTACCCGAAGTGCTTCCCTTAATGTTAAGCATTTATTTTAGTAGTGCTTAAAATTAACTGGACTTATTCTTACACAATGAAGTTCAGCTTTTTGGCACCAGCTGGCAGAGCTGCCTGCAGCCAACCAAGGCATCTGTCCAAAGAGACCTACTATAGCCTCATGAGCAAAGCAAGTGTCTGTATTTAATGTCTTCAGAAAAACATTTTGAACTATTTGAAAAAACCACACAGGTTGCTTTAGTTGTCAAAAGAAATGAACAAGCAAAAAAAGGCAGGCAGCATTTTATGCCTGTCAGTAACACAGCTGATTTTTCTTGTTCCCAGTAATAACACTATTTTACTACATGAACCTTCCTTCAATTAGCAATTGGTTTTCTTTACAATCACACTGTCATTCCCACATCTGCATTTGTACATCCTCTTGAACTTCTATTCTTACCTCGGTAATATCCTTAAGTCAGAATACCACCCTCTCTGCAGCAAACAGAAACTGCAATCCCTGTTCACAAAGTATTTGGAATTCCTTGGACTTTGTAGACCACACAGGTCTGAAGAGAGGTATTTGAGCATCACAGACAGCACACAGCTTCCCAAGACAATGGCAAATCTTAATCTGAGAAGGGTCGAAGGCAGATGGGGAAGCACTTTTATAAACCTTCTGCAAGACTTACAGATGTGAATATATGGCACAGGGAAGGAAGAAGCGATGCCTTCTGCTCTGGAGAGCAACGTTTCCAGGGAAATAGAAGGTCAAATGCACCTGGAGCGTCTGGTGAAATGGTAGCCCTCTTCTGGGACTGGGTGAAAGGTTCATAAATGGAAGCAGAAAAAGGATCCTAAAATACTAAACGTTTGTTAAAAAATATCACAAGTAGATAATTGGATGTCATTTTTTTCAGTATCAACTTCTTGAGACATGTGAGCAATGTACTGCGTGGAACTGCTTTCCAGTGAAAGTGTATTTGAAACAAACAAACATTTACTTCTGTAGAGCTTAACAGCAAATTCTGTAAACATTATGCTCTAGGTATTATAAACAGCAGCTGAAATGTTCATGAGAACATTTCTGAACTACATAAAAGCTAAGGAAAAAAAAATGCATCCTATTAGGGGTCTCTAAGAATCACTTAAAATATTCTCCTACTTGATGCAAGTTACTTTAAGAAACGAAAGAGAATTAAATGAAAAATTCAGAGTGCATTGTGAGCACACCTTATCTCACAGTTACCAGGAATAGGAATTCCACAGATCCTTAAAAGTATTCAGAAGCTTTATCAGAAGCACTTCACATGAGGAAAAAAAACCCCATTAACTGGTAAAGAAGAGATAACACAGACTAGAAAAGTTCCCTTAGTTACTATTCAAGAAGAGAGTATTTAAACTGGAAAAGCCATCTCTTTGAAACTACTGGGGAAGCTGTAAGAAAAAAAAAAAGAAAAAACCCACAGCAATCATCTCTGTATGGATGGATTTATGAAAGGCAAGTTCTGCTTGGCTAACCTGTTCTCCTTCTGTGACAAGATGACCCACTTAATGGATGAGAAAAAGGCTGTGGATGTTGTCTACCTTAACTTCAGTAAAGCATTTGACACCATGTACCACACCATTCTCCTGAAGAAATAGCTTAGACAGGCATACTCTTCACTGGGCGAAAAACTGGCTGAGTGGCGGGGCCCAAAGAGTGGTGGTGAATGGAGTTAAATCCAGCTGGTGGTTGGTCACCTGTGGTGTTCCCCAGCACTCAGTGCTGGAGCCAGTTCTGTTTAATGTCTTCATTAATGATCTGGATGAGGGGATTGAGTACACTTCCAGTAAATCTGCAGAGGACACTAAGCTGGGCAGGAGTGTCAATCTGCTCAAGGGTAGGAAGGCTCTACAGAGCGACCTGGACAGCCTGGATCGATGAAGCAAGGCCACTTGTATGAGGGTCAACAAGGCCAAGTGCTGGGTCCTGCACTTGGGTCACAATAACCCCAGGCAGCGCTACAGGCCTGGGGAAGAGTGGCTGGAAACTGCCCAGTGGAAACAGACCTGGAGGTACTGGTCGCCAGCCGGCTGAACATGAGCCAGCAGTGTGCCCAGGTGGCCAAGGCAGCCAACAACATCCTGGCCTGTATCAGGAATAGTGTGGCCAGCAGGAGCAGGGCAGTGATGGAATACAGAAGGGATTGTCCCTCTACTTGGCACTGGTGAGGCCACACCTCAAATCCTGTGTCCAGTTTTGGGCCCCTCACTACAGCAAAGACACTGCTGAGGTGCTGGGGTGGGTCTAGAGAAGGGCAGTGAAGCTGCTGAAGGGACACAAGCACAAGTCTTAAGAAGAGCAGCTGAGGGAACTGGGGTTGTTTAGCCTGGAGGAAAGGAGGATGAGGGGAGACCTTCTCACTCTCTACAACTACCTGAAAGGAGATTGTAGCAAGGTGGGAGTCAGTCTTTTCTCTCAAGTAACAAGCAACAGGACAAGAGGAAACAGCCTCAAGTTTTGCCAGTGGAGGTTCAGACTGGATATTTGGACAAATTTCTTCACCAAAAGGGTTGTCAAGCACTGGAACAGGCTGCCCATGGAAATAGTTGAGTCATCATCACTGGAAGCATTAAGAAAATGTGTAGCTGTGGTGCTTAGTGACATGGTTTAGTGATGGACCTGACATTGCTAAATTAATGGTTGGATTTGATAATCTCAAAGGTCTTTTCCAACATAAACAATTTTATGATTCTATAACCCTCTAGCATGGGAAAACATATCTGAGATTCCCTTGAGACCTGCCCTCTGACACTTTCCCAACAGCCCTTAATTTGCCCTCACACATAGGAAACCCTCAGACCTTCTTCACCAATTCCCCCCCATACTTCCAAAGAACTGGCTGAAAATGTGGCAGACCCAATTGTGCACAGCTTCTTGGGAGCCAAAGGTGAAAGAGCCTGGAGCAACATGCTGCTCTAGGTTTTGGTTACAGTAGAGACAAGCACGTACCAGAGTCTTATGGAACATGAAACAGAGATGAATCTGCAAACACACTCCTAAATGAAACCAGGACACAAATGACATTCTGTTATGACAAGTTATACACAGCTGGTCTTCCTAATGCTCTGTTTTTTGGTTCCCTTTCCTTGCTTTTTATTTTGTCTTGTTCCATTTGGATTACCTTGCTCCTCTTGGGTCATGGCTACAAAAGGCAAGAAAGAAAACATCTTCTCATCTAGCAGCTAAAGCTTTTTAAGGCACGTATTTTTTGCGATTGACATGGATTTCTACATAACTTAATTCTGAGTACATAAAACGTCTCATGAACATTTGTTTCAAAAGCATTGGTCAAACATCTTACTACCAGAGCTTAACCACTTCCAAATTACTTTTAAAACAGCATTTCAACAATCTGATAAGAGAGAAAGTATTCTAGAAACAATCTTAAAAGCTCTGAGTTTTGCTGCCACAATGACAAAAGGACGTACACACAATGTTCAGTAATCTGAAGTATAGACATTTGCGTGCACACACACACATCAACAATGCCTTAAGTAGTCAATCTCTGATGCTAGACCGTGTCAAGAGTTGCTTTCTCCTTTGTGATCCAAGCAGTATGCATTCCACAGTTTGTGTGTGTGTGTGACAGTGTATTTACAGTTTGGTCAAGTTCACCACCTTGCCAAAATTTAAACCTTCAAAGTCTAAGTTCTCAGGCAATAGCAAGACCACTGTCTTAATACCAGGAGAACATGACTGACGTGTTCTAAAAAGTCACTATTTTTAAAAAACAATAAAATAAACCATCTGCATATAAACAGCACCTTCATCATGCTTGAGGATTTCAAAATTTGACAGGCAAGTCCTAAGCAATACGAACTTATGTCAAATTTAGACCTACTACAAGCAGTGGGTACAACTACACAATGTTCAGAGGTCCTGTCCCTTTCAACCTAAATTATTCTACGATACCACAAAAACTTTGTCACGCGACTCGTACCACTAAGCACAGGTTATGTCTCTCTCCTTTTCACAGTTCTTCATCAGTGTCAGTTCTGGCTAAGGGCCATATTATACCATGACTAAACTCATCACCACAGACTATTTGCTCCAATCTCTTCACCTCAGCTTAATATTCATCCCTTGTCTTCTCTTTTCCCTAGCCATGTGGTCCTACTTCCCATCCCCAAGCCCACAGATGCATGGTCCATTGATGCTATGTCAGAAAAAGGGCTGTTTGCTCTTTCTGCAATGCCAAATACAGGGTTCTCAAACAGTGAGACCTTCCACAGGATATGGCTGGCAGCTATCTCATGTCATATGTAAGCACGGAAGGCAATTGCAGGAGACAAAAATGCTCTGAAGATGCCCAGGAAGACTGGAGGAAAGTAAGAAAACTTACTTGATTTACTGTAGTTAGATCATTGCTCTGAAGATGCCCAGGAAGACTGGAGGAAAGTAAGAAAACTTAATGATCTAACTACAGTAAATCAAGTAATTCCAAAACTTTAGTTAAAAACTCATCCACCTCTTGATGCACATTGCTTTGACGGAAACTAAGCTACTGGTTTACAGTAAAACACAGAAGACCAATCATTCCCTCAAGCGTAGGGACAGTTGTAACAGTCTGGCACAATAGGGTCATGCAAACTACCTGATTTCCAGAACTATCATAATAAACATGTATTAGGAAACAAAAATCAAAATAGAAAAAGCATTCACTTACACTGGATGGTGTGCAGGAGCAACTTACATCTTTAGGATCTGAAATACACAGTTGATAGTGAAAACAAGCATAATGAGTATCTCTTAAAAACACTCAGCAGCAGCATAATTTACTGACAATAGACCAACAGCACAGATGCACACTTCTACCAGGACTACTTCTGTGTTAACCGTAGCTTTAGAGAAAAAGAACAGAGTGCTCCTCTGACCACATTAAGGGCTGTTCTGGGAGTCCAGCTCACTACAACATTCTAGTTAGATCTGCAGAATTTTTTACTTCCTGAGATAGGGTAGTTACAGTAAAATAAAACATTCATACTAATATCTGAGTCTATGCAGGGACAAGATGGGACATTCCTTTTTGAATTTCATCATTTTAAATCAAAAATTATCAGCTGACTTCTGTATTTCACAGCACAGAACAGGTTGAGTGGTAGCACATTCAGTTGAGACATTTTACTAAGACACACCTGAACAATTTAGAAAGACAGGGAACTAATGACAGGACAGAGGACGGAATTATGAAGTGTTACTCTCTCAGACAGGCCAGAGCCTGAGCATATAAACTCTTTACACATACACAGATTCTTCTTCATCCAGCGTTCCAGGAAGAAGTTCTTCAAGTATTGGCACAGCTTGATGAATATACTTTGCAGAGTCATTTAGCTTAAAGAGAGGTGTTCTTCACCCATCATAAGCCCTCCATATTTCTATCCCATTAAAGCACTTACGTTCAATAAGAAACAGGAAACAAACAATCCCCATCACAGCAATGATAACACCAGGCATCACAAAGGAGAGACCCCAGCATGTAGACACCCAATAAGCAGCAATTAAGGATCCCAAGATATTTCCCACTGAAGTGTGTGAATTCCAGATGCCCATGATCAAACCTCTCCTGCATTTAAAACAAACAAAACAGAAACATTTATTATTATTCCAAAAATAAGGACTACTATCTTGAGAAAAGTGTATCAAAAATGACTGTTCATCTGCACCATTAGTGAAATATTTGTAATCTTACTCTTCTTTGACCACTTCTTTATCCTACAATCTTTCATCTGGCAACTTCAGGCACCTTGAATGGAAGTGCTGTAAACATTCTGTGCAGGACAGAACTGATCCTGCATTTAATGGCATTGAAGGACACCACTAAGGCTTGTAAATTTCTGGATAGAGTTTCTTTGATAAAAACAAATACATAGATATCGCATAGCACGTGCACACCAAATCTGATGCTTCTGGGAATGAAAGTCCTCCCGCAAATGCATCGCGTTGATAATTGATGATTTCAGGATATGTTAGACTTATCGTGCAGAAGAAAACAATCTGTACAGGATAGGCAGAGCAAACTCAGTATTTTCTGATCACATTCTGGACCTGCGAAGCACTAGTAGAAGACAAGACCTATGTAAGGTTATCTAACAGACACATCAAACTGCTGCCTGCCTGGAAATCCCAGATTAGCTGTAGAAAAGCAATGGCTGAACTAATGCAAATGACAAAAATCCTTCTGAAGTCATGACAGTTAGCAGGTTTTCTTTTTCCCCTCCTAAGTCACAGGAAAAACAGCACTTCCTTCAGCAAGAGGTTCCCTGGCGCAGCCTCATTTGAACTAAACCAAATCTTTTCCTTTGACTGAAGACAAGATCCAAGAGGTCTGCTCATGTTTCACAGAATTTGTAGCAAAATGTATACAAGAACCAGATCACTGACATTCAAACCAGAGTCTGATGTATCAGTCCAAGAAGGAGCCTCACAAAGTAAAAGCTGTTGCTTTTGCACACAGCAAAATCTGAATAAACGTACGTATTTTGCACAGACTCGCGAGTTCTGTTCAGTATTTATTGTATGACAGTTAGCATTCACTGCATTTTGTAACACTGACCAAAAAGGGGCTATGCAGGGACTATAGAAAACCAGTCTGAGCCTACACCTTCTTAACCATCTCATGGTTTTATATAGAAAGCATACACTTAATTTTTGTACTCCCTTCTCTTGAACCAATTGATAATAACGTTCATTCAATGGTACGTACCTACAAGGGATGACACTACGGTAGCATTACTATATGTGGCATGAATCAACCATTATCACACAGACAATGGATTTAGCATGCAACTCTTGCAAAATTTATGGAAAACTCCTCTATGATGTGACAAAATAAATGTTATGAGTGATCACAATGCAGGATTAAGGAAAAAAAACACCAACACCTAGCATGATTTAAAGTGACAAAAAGAAAGGTTACATCAGTTGCCATATGTATTTTCTTTTAAGTTTTCAAGTTTCTGTGTGTTACAAAAAAAGGCACAAGTCAAAGACATGCTGAGTTACATGCTGACAACTGCTCTGAAGCACAAATGAAAAAAGAGATTCCACATTAAGATGGCATAACTGCCTTTATTAAAAGTGGGTTTAGACTGTTAATATTTGCAACATTTATTCTTAGTTCAATTCTGAAATATTTCATGTGAAAAACTAAACATCAGACTAAAGAGCTACCACAGAACATTGTTGTGACATGCAAGAGAATATTTCAAACTGATATAAACTAATCAGTGTAACAAAGGAAATTCTTCTCAAAAATCTACCTAACTGCTTGTTTCATCCCTCAGAAAACACTGAAGCAAAAGAAAGATAATTAAATTGACTATAGTATTACAGTCCAGATTGTACTGACTTGTACTTCCGATACTTTAGATTATGTATTATTTACCTTCCTTTTCCAAACCAGTTGCCAATACATGTAACGACACTCGGCCAGCCAGTAGTTTGCACCAACCCATTAGCTATCTGAAAGCATATAAAAATAATAATAAATAAGCATTCCCTGTAATAATTCAGGTTCCTTCACAATCTCTGCCGAGTGCTGCTTTGGGAAAAGGAAGCCTACACAAATACTTTGAATTTATAAATTTAGTATGGGGGTGTTGAAAGCATTCTTTTCCAAGAGTAAACAAATTATAATGTTGTGCAGAGATTCTTCCCTCTACCCATGTCTCTCCAATTATTTTACGATTCAGAACCTAAAAGACTGTAATTCAAATCACGCACCTACCAAAAATCACATTGCACTGAACTGAACAGAGAAATAAATTTCACACACTCAAACAGCAACATAGTATTTATCTCAATTTGACTACAGGGCAAAGCACATTTGCAATGAAACAGAGTGGAAAAAAAAAAAGAAAACTTTGGGTAAGACTGGGTAACTTTGAACACTGACTTGAAAATGCTTAATGGGTACCTGCAAATAAACTGAGAAACTTAATTACTATATTCAGGCCGAAGTAAGAACTTATTTCGGCTGCCACGTTGCACAGATCATAATCCTAACTCACCTCGACTCCTAAGAAGCTCCTCATCTAGAATCCCACATTAACACAAAGACCACAGTACAATGATCTACGCACCCAGCGAGCATGTGCACATGCACTGAAACAACCTCACTCTGCCCAACAAAACCCAGTCAGCTTGGTCATGTTCGACCACCCTCGGCATTACAGGATTCGCCGGTGACACCAAGCAGCGAAGCATCGGTGGAGACAATTGTCTTAACCCTAAAGGAGCCAGCTCCTGTCTTGGAAAACACAAGCCAAGAGTGCCAGGGCAGTGACATGGTTAAATGCATGACTTGATGAAATGGTTATAAAAGCTTCTTGCAGTGCCCAAGTTAGTGTCACTGCGTGCTGCGTTGCACAACGTCACGCAAACGTGCCAGCGGTGAAAGTGCTGCTGCAGTAACACGAAGGAAGCAGGTGCAGACCTGTCCAAAATGCCTTCCTAAGTGCTAATCATACCCTGGTCCTGACCTAAATTCCATTTTAGGTCAGTGGTAAATATTTTTGTGACACCTGATTAGATTTACAAGCTCTCTGGAAAAAACTCTCACAATGAATCTCGTTACAGAAGCTGCCTGTTCTCAGCTACACCAATGTGGGAGAATATTCATCAGCAGCAGTACAAACGTAATTTTCCCGCAGAGGAAGCCAGGATGCATCACTGAGGTCTTGGCAGACTGACAGAAGTAAATACCTTTGTTTTAAAACTCAACCACATCAAAGCTTGCAAAGATTTGATCACTGATTTGACACAGACTGAAACGTTTTAATTTGTTTTCAAAGATCTCTTCCACTAAAATAACATCTTTCAAAAATAAAACCGGGGGCTATTCTGCCTGTCATCATCAACAACATATGCCAGCATTTACTTCCTCCCATCCAGCCACCTAACACTGTTTGGGACTGAAAAAACCCCAATACAACACTAAACAGCACCATGGAAACTCAGTGTATCTAAATAACATCATGCCTACCTGGGCCATTATGTAAAACCACAGATTATGTATTTTATAGAAATAACCCAATCCAAACATTGCAGTGAAGAGTCCACTGGCAAGCATCCCGACTGTCAGATAGTAGCGGATAGGCAGCCGTTCTCCTATTATTCCACTTGGAACATGGAAGGAAATAAAAAGAAAGTCAATAATAAAAAGTGAGATCATACCCCCAGATCTTCATGAATAAAGACTATTTTACATTGTTTAATTCTGGCAGAGGAGTAACTTTACGTGCAAGTGCTGTTCTTCTTCACAGCAGCAAATGAGCAATTTATAACACTTGACAGAAAAAAAACTACAAACATTTAATGTTCACTAATTACCAAGTACTGACACCTGCACAACCATCTCAGGGAGATACTCACCTGGAGCACACTGGAATTCATTTACTTACAGAGACATTTTCCAAATGATACTTGTCTCCTTTCCTAATGATTCTAGTCATGAAGATTCTGATTTTAGTCAATAAAACGCAGCACCTCCAAGTAAAAGTTAACATTGCAAATTTTAAGCCATGATCAGTTTGATTTTTTTAGGAGGTGTCTTCTTCTACCCTTTGACTATAGAGAAAGCCGGGACAATCAGTCTACATGTGCAAATAAGAGGCTGATAAAATTTAAGGAAGTATATTCCAGCATATTTCTTCATACTCCACTGAAGAAAAGACAAACTACATTTTTTTCATTCCTGCAAAAAGATAATCAGGGTGGGTGCAGGTAAGAAGCTTTCTATGCCAGCAGTTACGATACCACTTGGGACTTGGGATGATGTGGTTTATCTTCCCCTCAGCAATCAATTTCTAACTCTCTTCACCAGAAACTTTACAGCTGGAACAGACAGTATTTCAGAAGTACAGTCTCATAAATCAACAGAAAACAGTAAAGCAGGTTTCCAACAGAAAGGTTTACCTTAAATACATTCCAACAGCATATGCACACAGAAACGAGTAATCCAGTGCTCCCAGTAACTGTTTGTAGTTGTTCTTATCTAAGAATAATTTTCAAAGCAAGTTATCAGTTTAAATGTACCAATAACTTCCCATCCATTTTTACTTATTACATGAAAAATACTAGCAAACATACACTGACACGTCATTTTCAACAGGCACTTTTAGATTTAAGCATACATTCTGCAAAACATTTTATTTAACAAAAAAATCCCACAACCTCTACAACCAACCCTTTTGCCAGCAACGTATTAGGAAAGTATTGGTAGGCCCGTTCTTAATGCCACCTTACTCAAAACAGCATTTTGTAGGAGAAAAAGCCCAATTGCTAACAATTTGCCATTTTTATAGGTCCCTAAACAAAAGAAAACTCGAACTTTAACAGACTTTATTAAAAGTGGAAATATGTGCTGCAAATGTGTGAGACCCTAACAGTCAAAATGACTGAAACAAAAAAATCCATCATCACACAGGCTTTTAAGGAATCAGCTAAATACATATTTTTAAATGGTTAAAGCCTTTTGTGTATCATTTTTCAACCACTTATAAGGCACAGAGATAGAAGCCCTGTTTAAAATAAAACAGATTTCTCCTCTGTATAGCAAATTACCACAATCGTAACTAAATGGGACTCGCAGGCAGGAGGGACTCCTCCCAGATGGCAACACCAAGCCTAGTCTCAAGAGACCTGAGCTCATAGCAAGAAAGTCAGTTTGCATATTCGCAAGGAGCCACAATTCCCACAATTTGAGAATAGTCACAGTTACTAGAGCATTCCTCTTTTCAGAGTTATTGCCAGCTTGCAATTAGGTTACCTAGAAAACAGAGCTGAAAGACCAACTCTAGAATATCACCCCCATAGGGGCAGCTTCACAATAACCTGGGTGGTCATGGAGAAAGGAGGACATTGGAGATCAAGAAGTTCTCCATGAAAAAAGCTAACACGTGTTTCAGACAAGCAAACTCAGTCTCCCCTTGGTCCAGGGGCAAGAAACAGCAACCACGTTTAACTCCATCTCAATACACTCCAAAACTTGAAAGACTAAATGATTTCATAGACTGATTACTTTGGAGCAGGCAGTTAATACACAATTTTGTCCCCAGAAAACCCAGAGCTCAGGTCTTTATCTTTGTAGAGAGTAGGACTTTTTAAATTAAAGAATAATTAGAATGGATGGCTAGACAGACTGGACCAGCACACTGACAAAATGGACTATTCTACTTTACTGATGCTCCTGGTAGTGATATAAGTGTCAAGGGATGATTCAAAATCCCTATTAAATTCAAATCTAATTTTAAGTGGGTAAATACTGTTTTCTATTTAAGTAGAAGGGCAGGTTCATAAGCCACTCAGTAAGTTGTAAACACCATTCTTCAGTAAAGTATCACATTTTTCACTATTTAAACAAGGAGAAAAATAGTCTTTCTGGCCAATACGGATTCTGGAAAGTTCCAATTTAGATAAACACCAAGTAATTTCATTTAAATGATTGCTGAACATGCAATTAAAATGGGAGAAAATTATAATGATTTGTTCTGTTCTTCATCCTTTTTCTTCCTTAACAGACATTTAAAGACAAATCTCAATTTCTGACTGAAAAGCGATCTACTGAAACCATCGCATGGCTATAACAAGTAAGATAACGGCAGATATTTATGTGACTTAAAGTAGGAGAGACTTCATAAGGTAAGTCACAACTTACCTTCCTTCTGAAAAATCAGTGAGAACGTGGAAAACAAAACACCTCTCTCCCATACACATCTTTATCTCTCCACACATGAAGAAGAAATAGCAAGAGGCAAATAATCTAATTACAAATACCAGCTCATTGTTATCAAAGAAAAAAACCCCAAAAACAAAATAAACAACCCTTACCAAATGGTTCCCAACCGCACTGAGATAGATTAGATGGCTTCTTGACAGGCTGCACCTGGGCAGCATATTCTTTGTAGGAGTTGAGTTCGACTTCATGTGAAGCAGCGCAATGCTTATGCAGCTCTCCCTGACACAGAGAGGAAATTTGAAAATAGTTTTTGTGACTGTAAATTCCCCTACAGCAACAAATTTAACAATTCCAGCTCTATATGTGGCTGCATCAAGCCCAGTGACATCAGTGGAATTGTTAACCATTATTAATCCTTTGGTATTTTGCTGGGTGAAGCCACCATTATAACAAAAGAGTTATTACACGGTTAGAAACAACATCCTATAGTGAACTGGTGTTTGACACTGCAGCATTTCAAAATTCTTCACTAATATCAAGCTACTTTGCCCATCATAACTCATCAGCTATATAAAACACAGCCCTGGAGGATTTGATTTTGAGTTAGGCGAGTGATATAGGCTGAAGATTAAACTAACAAACCTAGAATCAGACAATAGTCTGCCACCAGTTTCACTGGAAGCACGGTCCCAACAGCAGAGACAGCTTTGACGATGATGCTCAACAGTGCTTGAAACAGTCTTGTAAATGCCAGTAGGATTTTATCACATTTGACTTATCATTTACGAGCAACTTCTCTCAAACATATGAACGTCAACCTGTAAACTCTTAAATATCTATAAATAGATTAATTCACATGAGTTAAATGTAGGTATAGGTGTTTCAAGTCTTAAGTCCAACAATTAGACATATGTGCAATATTCTAGGTGTGGTGTCACTAAAGTTTATCAAGCAAATATCATCGAATACTAGCTTTGTCAGTTTTTCATCTTTTAAAGCATTCCAAGTTAAAGTTCAACATTGCAATTCACAAAAGGAAATACTGAAAAAGACAACTACTTCCGTGTTTGACGGGAACAGAAGGATGTTTAAACAAGGACACAAATTTGCTTACCTTAACTATACTAATAGGTTTCCTTGATAAATGAAAGCTGGCATACAACAAGAAAGTAAGAGAAAAAATGAAGGCTCTATACCTATAATGTAAAAAAAAAAAGTATGTATGAAGAGCATTTTAGCACTGAAAGCAAATTTGAATAAGTTATGTAAAACATTACGCAAGTCATTAGTAACCCTGGAATAGCGGAAGTCAACTTTTTTCATGTTCTCCAACAGCCTTAACAACCGCCCTACCAGTTATGCTGCTTTACAACACCTGCTCTGATCTGGCACTGGGAGGAAGCTCAGCAGCACATGTGTACGGGCAGGATGACGTGGCAGCGCTCAGAAGTCCACAACCTTCCTTTGGGGGCTATTAAAAGGCAGTTCAACTGTAAACATACTGATAACCAATTTTCACATTTCACCATCTCATCCAGTTTTCTAGTATGATTAGGATATAAATGATGGCTCTGCGAGTTGTTGGTTTGGGTCACTTCTTTCCTTACTGCTTCTAGGACTTTGCTTTACTTTTGCCTTCCTCTGTAACAGAAATCAGATATTTCTACAGATGGACGGGGGAATGACACTGACTGCACGTACTGTCAGCTGGAGCACACGAACACAATTAACCAACTCTGGGATCGGGAAGGAGTTTTCCCTAGTACCTCACTGACATCCTTGGGTCTTTCTCTGCAGCTCATCTGAAATAAAAGGGCATCCTAAACTCCCCATTACTGCGGAAGTTAAACAAAGGTAACAATTTGATCTACTCTATTCCCTACCTGCCGCACATTTCAACTGTTTAAAAAGGCATTTTGTGGATTTGTGCTTCTAACAACACCTGGAGACCAGAGTGTATACACTGGCTCCTTCTAGCCTGGATCTTAAAATTAACATCTGTAAGTAGAAGTACATATATACATAAAAAGATCTGACACCATGCAGCCTACTAGAGCCCCTACTTTTAAATTAACCTTTCTCAATAATTTTATTCCTTATAACCTTCCACATAAGAAGGGCCTTTTTTTATAGTTCTAACATATTCACTAGCGGAGTTATTCACTCCCATAACTGAAAATATCCTCACAAGCGCTAAAACTGAAACAACTGTCCTTTGCTGCTCTATTAGAAAGAGCATGTTGTAAAATTGCTCAGATGGGAAGTGCTTGGCCTTTCATTTGTTATTTTGTTTGTTATTCATACACAATTGACTCGGTATTCTGCCTTGGAAAGTACAAGAGCTGATGCCATCCAACTTCCAGAATTAGCTTTCCTTTAGCAAAGAAGTTTTTGGTTTTGTTCCGTGGGGCTTTTTTAAATTTTTTTTTTAAAATGCAGTAGCAAGAACTAAAACTATAATTCTCTAAGTCTACATGACACATCAAACAATGGTGGAGGAAATACACTTCTGGTTAAGAAAAGAAAGAGGTGTTCAAGATTAGCTATCTAAGGGTTTGAAAATAAAAATCTGAAATTTAACCCTTCAAATACATACCTTGCAAAAAAAAGAAAAAAGGCTTTACTCCCCAGCACACTTTACTAAGGATCTGTCCGAGTTCCCTCAGCAAAGTATCTCACTTTTTAAATGCACGTAGTATTTATTTATCATACAACAGACTATATTTTCTTGCTGTGTATATTAAGCAACAAAAAGGCAAAAATAGATCAAGGTAACAGTATCACCTTCCCCAGATACAAACTCACATTGTCCCAAACAAAGATCACCACCATACTTCAAAAGACTTACCACTGATCTCGTGAAAATGAAGTGATGAAGTGAATCCCAGGAGGAAGCCGAGCCATCTACTCTACAGCTGGTATCAAATTTTAGGCAACGCAGTTATGTACTCGTGACAACGTTATCTGTTCTTCAGAATGCCTAACAAGGATCCTCCCAAAGCCCTGCGATGTCAGGCTGTTAACAAACGTGGAAGATATGCTGCTGAATTGATCTCCCTGTAGGTTCTTTTTCTTGTACCTTCAGGCACAACGTGGCAAATTCTTCACTCTGCCTTTGTTAATTGCTGATCTTCAAATAAGATAAGAATATTTATTTATCAACTTCTCAAGTTATTGTAATATTTTTTAATTGTAACATTTGAATCAGCAATTATCTATTTCAGAGACAAGTAATTACCATAACTAACCTTCTAGAGATCAAAACTGTAACAGAGAATTTTAAGCCATTATAAATCACAGCCTGTTCTGAATTTTATCAGCTATAATCTATTTTGAGAAGTCAACACAGTATAAAGCAGTAAGGACACAAAGGAAAGACACATTTAGAAAATGATCCAAAGGCAGCTAACATCAAAACACTGTTTTTGTCTCACAAAGACTACAAATAGGCAATCTCCCACCTTGCAAAGATCTATCTTAACGCATCAGAAACATTCATGAGGTTGAAATTTGTTCAAAAATTACTGTAGTGTTTTCAGCCTGGAACAGAGACTCCTCCAGCTTGAGAGTGGGTGCTGCTGAACAATGCTGCCAGCAAGACTTGACCAAGCACTCCCTCTTCCAGCCTGATGCCCCTGCCCCAGTATTAGTACTGCACAAAGCACTTCATCGTCAGAAAGCTTGGAGAAGGGAAAGAAAAAAAGCAAAAAGCTTCTTTCACCACCTGAGCAGCACAAGCGAAAATGCAGGCTCATGTGTATACGTGACACCCAGGGAAGAGCGAGACTGTGGCAGAATCGATTCAGTTTGGTTTAAAATCTTGTAGAGTTCCTCCTCTTTGTTCAAATTTGGGCCGAAGCCCCTCGACACAAAAAGACACGCAGTACCCTTTATCACAGGTACTGCGACAGGAGCCAGCTGCACTGTTACTTCGCAGCAAGTCTGAGCAAACTGCGAGTAAGACAGATGACAAAAGGCACTGTAGACAAAAGGTGTGACTTCGACTCAGGCACAAAAGCCCAGCCTCCTTGTGTGCTAACAGCAATGCCACCTCAGTAGAGGCCAAATAACACACCAGGGGCTGCAATGTAACCCCTGCCCTCCTCGTAGCCCAGCCAGTGGGCTTAACACCAGCACACATCAGTGCCATACTCCTGGTGGGAAGCTGGTAGGATACGGGACTAGATTTCTTGGCAAACAACAGAAGGTGAGCTAAAGTAAAATCTCCTTTGAATAAAAAACACTTGGCAAGACCACTGGTTTCTCTTAACTTCGGAATTTTGGAGGCTGCCACAGGGCAGGCAAAGGTGTGAGCATCCCTCCTCTCATCTTTATTGCCCCATCTTACTACAGAAATCAAAACTACTCCTTAGCCAGCCGAATGATAACGCCAAAGAGTATCTGCTGCAAAGCTGGCAACTTGAAAGCTTCACTATCCACATAGGCTTTATCCCCAGGAATGGAGGAAAACTACCACCACTTCACATCATGGAGTATCCCACCAAAGATCAAGGGTCTGGTCCTTTA
The DNA here is from genome assembly GCF_000703405.1 of Apaloderma vittatum. Classification (NCBI taxonomy): domain Eukaryota; kingdom Metazoa; phylum Chordata; class Aves; order Trogoniformes; family Trogonidae; genus Apaloderma; species Apaloderma vittatum. The sequence goes on along the minus strand of NW_009732690.1, from coordinate 2,295 downwards.
AGCCAACACATTTTTGTCACACCTTTATTTTTGCCACAGTGTTCTGGTTCAGCTTAACATCTCCTTCTCCTAAAAGTGAGCTGACCTGTTGATCCTGTTTGGCCTGTTTCACCTCCTTCCCCACCACAACAACCCCCACCCCACTCCCTGGCTCTCAATCAGATAGCTGGTTGTGCAGTTCATCAAACCCCATCATCATTCCCACCCTACATGAGCTTCCCCACCTCCTGTCTGAGGTTGCAGAGGTTACGGAAAGAGCAACCCTACACCCTCCCCCCCCCCCCCCCCTGCCGCTGCAGGTCCCTGCCTCCCTCTGTGTGAGACCTTGTAGTCACACAGCCATGGTTCAGATGGCTGAAATCATCAAAAAAAAACTGTTCTGAAAAACAGCTGGTCCAACAGACAGTATTAACTTACCCTGTGGCCAAAAAACTGCTACACAAGATGAATCCAAAGAACAGCAAGAGCATAAAAGTGGGACTGCCCCTTACAGACCCGGCTGGCTAGTTAGGTCAGCTGAACTCTAGCTTCAACAACTGTTTGTCAGTTTTCATGTTTGGTTGAAATGAGGTGTGGGTAGCTCCCATAGGAGGAGAAAGGTAAGATGGAAAAGAGGTGAGTAAATTTTTCTTGCAGCAGTAACAGATTTCAGGGTGATCCCAGACCCTACTTCCCTTCTTTCACAGTTATCCCAAACACTGAAATTACTATTTAACTGACCACACTAAGTGAGCTGATGGAAACATCTACTGGGGAAAAGCCAGCAAAGGCCAGCAAAGCACAAAAATATTTGAACAGTTTGTGTAAAATATGAGACAAAGCAATTGTAATAATGGAAAAGAAACTGCTTTACAGGTTACTATATAACAGCTTTAGTGTAAGCAGAAAAATACTTCAACACAGCTTACAAAAGGTTTCAATGCTAAGTGGTCACACAAGGTTGCACATCTATGCACCTGCTGGACAGGTCATACTCACACCTCCTCCTAACAGAGTATCCTTGCCATAAATCCAGAGTCACAGAGCCCTAGCAAAAATGACTGGACTATCAGCAGCTTTTAGAGAACTGCACCCTAAATCTATGACAGGGGCTGTTTTCATTTTATCTACTGCAGGCAGAGACATGACTTCTCATTTACTCGTCAGCAACTTATCTCTCTCCCCATATATCCAAAAGGTCCTCTGACATTCATGCGCTTTTAACAAACAAGCAAAATTTGCCCTACAAAAGCAAAGAAACTTGTGGCAACAAAACTTCTGAACAGATTATAAAGATTGCATCCTACTGTAGATTAAACCAGATTTAAAAACCAAGCTGTCCTTGAGAAATTACATCAACAAGGTGCAACACATAACCACTAGTTTACCACTACATCATTTGCATTTCCATTTTACTAACGAAGCTCAACGACAAATGCCAATTCAATCACTCAAACTGGTTTTATGCTCTTTCATTTTCAGCAACCTTTTTACCTGACAGCAAAGCCAAATACTTCCGCTTCCTCCTTGTTGTACTGCAACGTACAAAGCAATATTCCGGTACTTATATTGAATCCATATTTACCTTCCAGACTTTGTACTGCTTCTTCAGGCTTCCCGCTGTGCTGGCTAAAACACAGCTCCCTTCCTGTTTCAGGAAAACAGAGTCATTCCTGACTGGTCTTTCCCACTGCAAATTCTGCAAACCTTGGCTCAGCTGTGCCGTGGCACTGGAGAGACAGCATGAAGCACAACTCCTGCCTGGCCCCTGCCCCGTTACGCATAGTTCCCCTGGAGGGCAGACATTAATTCTGCGTATGCACAGCCACCAGGGTGTTCTTAAGGACTCGGAGGCCCTTTAGACACATGTAAATCAAATACATATTGTGCTTCATACCCAGCAACTCTGCACCTGAGCCGTAAACTGCCAAATCCATCAGCTTTGGACCCCAAATGGTCATATTCTTTAATACTGAAAGCAGAAACAGTTAATCCTGGCTTAATGACAGGAGGACGAGTCCTTATGAACATGCAGGGAGCCCACACCTGCGTTCCAGGACATGGCATTACCAACCGCTCCAGCACGTCAGATGACCAGCCGGGCCAGCCACTCAGCGTCCCTCAATGTCGAGCCTGGGCCAAGGGCAGCACACCCTCGCCCTGCCATCCTCCGGGGCCAGGCCAGGACCCGAGCGAGAAGGGAACACGTGCCTCTCCCTTAGCGGGCCCTGCCCAGGGGTACGAGGCGCTCCGGCCTCCAGGAGCCCTGGGTCGCCCTCCGCGGAGAGACTTCAGGGCAGGTCAAGGCCAGCCGAG
>NW_009732689.1:1067-1656 GCF_000703405.1 Apaloderma vittatum | reverse complement strand
CGTCTGGCTTTGGGGCTGGATGCCCGCCCAGGGCTCCTGTTGTCCCCAGGCTCGACGGGGCTCTGAAACCTCAGCAGCTCCCTCCGGGGGTCCTGTCAGCCTTGTCTGCATCCCTGCTGCTTTCCTGGAGCGCAGGGGGGAGGTCCTGGGGTGCTGCACAGAGGGTGATTCCCTTTGGTTTCCACGGCAATCAGATGATGAAGACATCCTGCACTGTCTGTCACTCGTCCATCTGTCCATCCGTCCGTCTGTCCGTCCGTCCCTCCATCCCTCCATCCCTCTGTCTATCCATCTATCCCTCCATCCCTCCATTCCTCCCTCCCTCCTTCCCTCCATCCATCCGTCCATCCGTCCGTCCGTCCATCCATCCATCTGTCCGTCCATCTGTCAATCCATCCATCTGTCCATCCATCCATCCATCCGTCCATCCATCCGTCTCTCCATCCATCCATCCATCCGTCCATCTATCCATCCATCCCTCTATCTCTCCATCCATCCATCCATCCGTCCCTCCGTCCATCCATCCATCCTTCCATCCCTCCATCCCTCCATCCCTCCATCCCTCCATCCATCCCTCCCTCCACCCACC
>NW_009732689.1:0-941 GCF_000703405.1 Apaloderma vittatum | reverse complement strand
CCCTCTGTCCATCCACCCACCCATCCATCCATCAGTCCCTCTGTTCATCCATCCATCCATCCATCCATCCATCCATCCGTCCGTCCATCCATCCATCCATCCGTCCCTCCGTCCATCCATCCATCCATCTGTACATCCATCCATCCATCCATCTGTCCATCCATCCGTCCGTCCGTCCGTCTCTCCATCCATCCGTCCGTCTGTCCATCCCTTCATCCATCCATCTGTCCGTCTCTCCATCCATCCGTCCGTCCATCTGTCCATCTGTCCATCCATCCATCCATCCGTCCGTCTGTCCATCCCTCCATCCGTCCATGGCCACAGCTCCAACGGCCCCCGCTACCCTCCCTGAAATTCTCCCCGGGGCCATAATGCTGGGAAATGGGCCCAGAAACGGGCCCTGTCCCCAGGGCACCGGGTGTGCTCCCCTGCCTGCACCAGCCCCTGTCGGCCCCACCCCGGCCCCTGCCATCCCCTGTTGTCATTAACTGACGATTTCCGGTTTTGAATGGAAATAAATCACATTTCTGTCCTCAGTAACACTAAGAAATGACCCAGGATGTGACAATAGGGCATGAAGAGCCTGTGCTGCAGCACCAGGAGTTTCCTTGCACTAGTCTGTGCCCCAAAAGGTGCTGTTAGGAGACCGAACTGATTTATTCCCAGTCTCAGGCATTTCCCAGCTGCCACAAGCAGACTATGGAACTACAGACACCTCCTCCACAGGGATTGTCCTTGTGATGCTGAAACTGTATTTTTATTATTATTGCTTCCACTTTTTCCGAAAGTTACAGGTAAAACAACACACATGGCTTGATGACGCAGGTCTCTGGTGCCGGATGCATTAGCTCCCCCATCCAACCAGAAGCTTGAATTGTCTTTTTTTTTTTAAAGTTTTTTTACCTTTTGTTACTGTCGTTGTAGAGACGGACACGACACAA
>NW_009732688.1:11729-12271 GCF_000703405.1 Apaloderma vittatum | reverse complement strand
TGCACCCACCTACTCTGCACATCTGGGTGCCTGCCCATACCTGCACCGACCTATCTTGCACATCTGGGTGCCTGCCCATATCTGCACCCACCTATTGTGCACATCTGGGCACCCATCCATACCTGCACCCACCTATCTTGCACATCTGGGTACCCACCTGCATCTGCACCCACCTACTGCGCCCATCCACACACCCACCTGCATCTGCACCCGCTCACCACACACATCCAGACCTCCACTCATACCTACCTACTGTGCACATCTGGATGCCCACCCATACCTGTACCCACCTACTGTGTGTGTCCAGATGCCCACCCACATCTGCACCCACCTACCGCATGCACCTAGACATCCACCCCCACCTGTGCCCCCCTGTGCTGTGCACATCTGGATCCCCATCCACGTGTGCACCCACATAATGTGCACATCTGGATACCCACTCACACCTGCGCCCACCTGCCATGCACATCTGGACAACCCCCCTTGTGTACACCTACCTCTTCTTGCACACCCGGCCACAACCGCACCCGTCACCCATCTGT
>NW_009732688.1:9336-11478 GCF_000703405.1 Apaloderma vittatum | reverse complement strand
TTAAAAAAAAAAAAAAGAAAACTCCTGAGGAGCCTGCAGGACATTCAGGGGAGCAGGCAGTGCCCTGTGGTGCTTTTGCTTAGGAAAAAAAAATCAAAGGGTTTTGTTTTAAGAGCAATGCAAACGCTGGATCCTTTAGCTGGTGGCATCTGGCCCAGCTCCTCCGGCATCCCCGGATCCCCACGGATCCCTCGCAGATCCCGTCCCGTGGCCGTGGGGGAAGGATTCACACACCGCTCCAGCGCGTTCGAGGGAACTGAGCCGTCTCAAACCCGGTGTCGAGAGCACAAAGTGTTTTCCTCCGGCCAAATCCGGCACAGGAAGCACAGTCCCTGGGTTCTCATTAAGCAGCCGCTCTTATTAAGCAAGTCCAGATTAGCCGTGTTTACCCTCCGTGAACTGCCCCCCCTCTGCGTTATTGTTCAGCCTCCGAGCGATGATGGGCACGGAGATGCAGCCATTTACAGGAACAGCAAAGACACCAAAAAGAGGCTCGAAGCACATCAAAACTTTAATTAGCGGGGGGAGAAAAATGTCCAAAGTTTCAGCTTGGGGGAGAAAAGAAAAAATAAATAAAGCAAATAACAACCCCAGGGCAAATTCTTATATCATCTGTAATGCGCAAGTGTTGTGTTTCAGTACTATTGGAAGTGAAAAGATGTTTTTCCGGGTAAATCTTTCCCTGGGTTAATTCAGGGGTGGGTTACGTCACCACGGAGCCGGAGGGAATGTTTTTCATCGTGCACTGAGCACAAAACCCACCCCAAAACCCAGCACCCGCCAGCTGCGCTCAGACATCAGGCAGCAGAAGGAGGCAAGAAATGAGACTGCTGGAAGAAAAGATCCCAGGGCAGTAGTGATGGTGCCAGCAGGGGTGGACAGCCACGTCCCAAAGCCCAGGCGCTCACCTCGTTATTGTTTAATTTATTAGGGACGGAGCCTCCGTTCCTGCCTGTTCCCTCCTTTTTCCAGATCACCAGTGAGAGGCACAGCCAGTTCTCCTCGGGAGCCCGCAGGTCACTCCCTGTATTGTCCAAATTCACTGTTGATTCCTCCCTTTGCTGCCCTTTCACAGCCCGTGAGAGGATCTTCTCATCTCTCCTGGGCTGGAGGACAAGCCTCCACCTCTCTAAAGTGCTAGAGAGGGTTTCCCTGACAAAATAATGAAAAAATAAAACAACCAGAAAAGGTTCATAGGAGGCAAATGAGCAGAAACCTTCCATTCCAGGACAGGTGAGAGTGCAGGATGATCTGGCCAAGTGTGGTGGGATGGAGATATTCTCCACTCCAGACCTTCTGCAGGTCGCCGGAGGCCAAATGTTGTCGATGAGTGTCCTCCGAGGCCAGGCAGATCCCAAGGACTAGCTCAGAATAACGTAGTTCATCCAAAAAGAGCTTAATGGCAAATGATTAAAAAGGAGCAGAGGGCCTGGCTGGGTCTCCTCAAGCATTTGCGACACTTGGAGGAAACACCAGCCTCTGAGAAGTTGGTTTGTCGCCCCTCTGCCATGGTTTCCCTCGGGTGAAGTTTCTCGTGCTGCTTCATGCCCTCGATTTGGACCTTCCTGGGACCACGTTTCTCCACGGAGAGCAAGGAGCTGGGCTTTGTGGGACCTCTGTGCTCATGGGAAGTGACCGTGTCACCCGCCCAGGCGCACGCGCACCACTCCACGGGTACGCCGCCAAACATCGGGACTCAGCAGCCTGCTGGCAACGTCTGGAGCCAGTTCTACCAAACCAGCAGGTTCTCATGCCACGTCCAACGCCATGGGTGGCAGCTCCCTTTGCACACTCACCTTTGGACCTGAAGACACTGTGGGATGTTTGCATCATGGGTGGCTCTCACCCATCCCATCCCTGAAACGCTACCTTGGAAAAACCCTGCCAGGGGCTTCCAAACTTTCCCCATGACCCCTGGAGATGCCTGGGGAGCTCGAAGGAGCCGTGGTAACATTTCTCCAGGCTGTGCACCATATCGGCCACCTCCAGTATCCCAGAGCCCCCCTCATTTCGATCCCACCAGCTCTCACCTACCAGGTCGCAGCAGCATCAGTCCTGCCCATCCCTCTCCTGCCATGGCCCGGGTGGGCACGCAGCCTCTGCAACAAGGCGTCAGCTTTTGTGGCCTTGAGCAGCATCTCC
>NW_009732688.1:0-9263 GCF_000703405.1 Apaloderma vittatum | reverse complement strand
AATGTGCCCCAGGGTATCGAGTGTCCCCACCCCTGCAGAGAGGGGACCGGTGGGGAGGGGGTATCTGGAGCCGAGATTTGCAGCTGGACAGTTCTCTTACTCCAAACAGGGCTCTAAGATTTAAGTAAATATAAGTAGTTTCTACAGGTGGGGGCGTTTGGTTCAGTGCTGGGGTTGTACCCAACATGCAGCACTGGGTGCAGCAGGGCCCTCACGCAGCCTACAATTATTTAAGGATAGATAATCCACCTTATTTCACCTGATTTCACGTTGCTCCCAAGGAGAAGGCGAGGGGGAGCATGGCAGGCTCTCACCAGTGACCACCCCCCATCGTCAGGGAGCAGAGCCATGGGAACACGGCCCCCACACCTGCACCTCGACCCGTATCTCAGCTGTCATGCCCCCTCCGGTGCTGCTCCCAGAGCTCCCCCCTCTCTTGGCCACTCCTCGCCCCGCCTAGGACTTCCACCATCTCCTCTGAGGTCAGAGATGTCAGCTCATGGGGCACCTCCAGTCTCTCTGGGCATTGTGCATGCCATCCCTGGATGTGTTCAAGTGTCGCTTAGATGTGGTGTTGGGTGAGATGGTTTAGGGGTGACCTTGCAGCGTAGGGTTAATGGTTGGACTCGATGATCCCAAGGGTCTTTTCCAACCTGAATTGTTCTATGTTTCTATGATTCTATGCGCTCTGAGGAATCAAAGCCTTCAAGGACACCTGACTCCTGTGCCCCAAAGTATCCTCTACTTTCTTAAATTTGTGTGTTTGGCCATATTTTCTTTCTGGCCTCATCCATGAGACAGTTTCATGACAGCTGCTCAGTGCTATCAGATCTTTCCCACCTACAGTTAGTCCATGCTACTACAGAGCTTGGATAAAATCCTCCCAACCATTTCAGGACCCTCATCAATTTTTGCCTATACAGCTAAAACAGACTCATGGCTGTTCAAGACACTTTCTGCTAAGCCCAAGTTTAGTTAGGACAAACCTTATGGCCTGCTGTTAACAGCAGCAACCCCGTGCTTATTGAGTGAAAAACACTTATATCACTCACAAGTGCAGGAAAGACGGCGTAAATCCTGCTCCTCAAGGGCCTGGACCAGAACAGCAAACCCTCAATGCATTTGTTTTCCCTGCTCAATCTTGTCTTGTGATAACCAGCACAGGTTGGAGGGCAGCCCATAATTTGGGTAGCCATCACCTCACCTACCAAGCATTTGATTTTTTGTCACTGACGCGAACTATTAGGGCATGTAGGATTGCAACTGTAGGGTGTAGAGCCAAGGTCAAAACTGCTGCAGCTGGAGAGTGTCCAAGGAGAGATTCCCATCGAGCACAAGGCCATGCACTCTGATCCTTGGGTTGGTGGCTTGTTTTCCAATGTGCTAGACTCCAGGTGTCAGGGTTGGATGCTCTTGCTATCTTGCAGCAAATGCTCCAAATCTACCCCAGGTATTACAAGTCTTAATTTAGCATCTAGTTTCAATGACTTGTCATGTTAGTGCTTCTTCTCAAGGTTGCTAACATCAGACCTCTTGGTACAAATTATATAGTTGTATAGGTGAGGTCACATCCAGCCCAGGAAGCCGCACAGATGTTCTCTTGCAAAACAGCAGGAGAGCAAGGTCCAACATCCCCAAACCACGTTCCAGAGGACTTTTACACCCCCAACGCAAGACACAGATGCAGCAAAGGCTGGTTTGTTTTTTTAAAAGCACCATTATATATCATTATCAGAGGTAGAAAAGCAAACTCAATAAAAATTTCCGTACTGCCACGGCAGTCGCACATTGTGAGGAAGACTCCGGAAAAGCTGCTGCAGCTGCTTCTTCTCTGCAAACCACAGTCACAGCATGGTGATGCTGGCTCTGAATAGCGACATGGAGCTTTCACCACCCTGAAAAGTGGCTTCATGGAGACATGGAGCTTTCACTGCCTCCGAAAGTGGCTTCACTTTAAAACAGGCACCAAGTGTGTTTTCACCGCCCAGATCAGCTTGAAGAATCATCTGGCTCAGTCAATCCTGAGCATCATGGAAGGTTTGGGGTTTTTTTAATAATTCATTGCATGTCTGTCCTTCCTGCTGCCTTCCCTCTGCTGCCAGAGTCCTGTCTGCAGCGGGACATTTAGGAGGGAGCATCCAGCCAGATCTGGATTATCTGCAGCTTAGTGGAAGGGGACAAGGAAAAGTACGGACAGAAGAGGTGGCTGGAGGAAGCAGGAAGGTTGGGAAGCAAGCAGGGACATGGCTTTTCTCTATAGTTCTGTCTATGATTGTCTGTGAACCACATTCCGGGTCCTGATTTTGTGGTCTGCAGTCTGAGGAGGGTCTGGGCCCCAGTAAATGGAGCTGGTAAAGCTCTCAAGATGAACTTGGTGGGGGGAAAAGTGCTTGATTAAGCACTGCTGAGCCTTATTTTAGGGCATGTTCTGTCCAGAAGGGTGGGCACCTGAAAGTAAAACTCATTTCTTTTCTTTAGGCACTTGTTTTTCCTGAGAAGACTCCTGCTTTGGTCACCCTCTGGAGACAGGAGCCAGATCTCCACGCTGCGACAGGACAGCAGCTTGTGTAGGCACTTGTCAAGGGACATGCTTCGAGACATTGTCACAAATATTTCAAAGGCAGCATGCTCCAGCTGCCTAGGACTGTAACATAAATAAGTTTAATAAATACCTAAACCTGGACTTTTAAGGCTTTTTAGGACGTTTGAAGCTCTCCAAAACTGCAGGTAGAAGATGCACTGGGAGGGAAGGTGATGTCCAAGTGATGGAGGACCACATCTGCCCAGCGGCAGAGGCACCATGGGGACAGCCTTCACGGCCAGCATTAATGCCCCACCACCTCCTGTGGTATCCCCCCCCCCTCCTGTGGTATCCCCCCAACATGGCAGCCACCCCAGTGCCGACACAACACGATGGTGCAGCAATTTACAGGGTCACTCCGCCAACCCACACAGGTCTGTCCCCTCTCCCAGCTCCCCCGGTCCTCGCTGGGGGCATTTAGGGTCGGCCTTGGGGGTGGAGGTGAAGCACGGTGACCTCAGCTTGCTCCTCGCCACAGTCCCTCCTGTCACACAAGGGTGGGTGTCCCAAAGGTGATGCCACTCCACCAGGGCACCTTCCAGCTCCACAGGCTCCGAGCCCTCTTTGAGGGGACCCGTCACCCCGCAGTCGCCAACGGAAGAGCTGCTCCGCAGATGCTTGTGGGCACAAGCGCCCAGGATTGGGCTGATGCTCTCTATCCCAAGGGACAAATCCCCTCCTCCTCCTCCTTTTCCTCCCTCTCCTTCTCCCAGGCTGCCTGGAGGAGACTGGGTTTCATTGTCCTTTTGCACCACGGCCATGCATGTTGCTGTCCCTGTGCTGGGCGAGGTGATGCCTCCCACAGTCGCGCTGAAATACACAGAGGAACCTTCTGCTGGATCCAGGGAGAAGCTGCTGGGAAAGGGCACGGCCGAGTGAAAAGCAGGCTCCTGCCTTGCTCCATCCTCCTGCGCTGTTCTTGCAGCACCAACGATGGGTTTGCTGCCTCCTCTCTTCCCTGCCACCGGCGATTTCTCATCGCTCAGACCTGATTCAACACCCCGAGGATCAATTTCCCTCGTGGGGAGGGAAAAGTCTGCCCCAGGCTCAGCACCGGAGGGTTTCCCCATCATCCATTGCCCAGGGTAAACCTCTCCCACGCCACCATCTCCAAAAGCTGCGTTGATGGCGGACATATCTCCTGTCTTCAAAGCCAGCTTTACCAGCAGCCAGTGGTGATGGCTTGTCCAGCTGTCCTCCAAACCCCCTCCCAACTGCAGGAGAGATGAGCCATTCCCATTTTTGGGATCTGCCATGGTCCCTTCCCCAGCCAAAGACTCTCCACCTCCTGAAATTCCTGAACTCTGCCCCGCTTGAGAGACATCTCCAGCAGCCTTGTCATCACCGGCAACCCCAGCACTGCAGGTTGTCTTCAGGAAGCCCTGCCAGATCTCTGTGGACTTGGGATGGAGCAGGCTGTAATAAACCACCAGAGCTGCAGCACCTGAAAAACAGCAGCAAGGTGTCAAGAGAGAAATCCCAGCAGCATTTCGGTGAGGTCTGAAGGAGAGATTAGACCTTGCCGCCACCTGCTGATCAACAGGCCCTTTGCAGAGACACTGGTGGGCACCTGGTGCTTGAGCAGCACGTCTTTCAAGCATTTTCAGGGGTGCAAAAATCACATTCAAGCAGCTTTCAGGGCTGAGCCCTCTCAAGATCATACTTCTTCTATAGAGAAGGCTGAGAGAACACCTCATTGGTCTCTACAACTACTTAAAAGGGGGCTGTTGCGAGGTGGATGTTGGTCTCTTCTTCCAACTCACTAATGATAGGAAAAAAGAAATGGCCTCAAGTTGCACGAGGGGAGGTTTAGATTAGATATTAGGAAAAATTTCTTTACTGAAAGAATGGTGAGGCACTGGAACAGGCTGCCCAGGGAAGTGGTGGAGTTGCCAACCCTGGAAGTGTTAAAAAAATTTGTATATGTGACCTTTCAGGTCATGGTTTAGTGGTCATCATTGTGCTGGGCAGACGGTTGGACTAGACGATCTTAGAGGTCTTTTCTAATTTTAACAATTCCATGATTCAGTCTGATCTGCTCAGCAGACTGGTAGGTCCACAGTGAGGCAGGTGCTGAGCGCCAGCAGATGGGGCACAGGGCAGGGAGGAGTGTGTGATACCAGGAGTCCTTCCCATCTCACAGCATCCCCCTCTAGTCATTAAATGAGACATCAGCAGGTTTTTAAGACATTTCCAACTTCTCTCCTAAATTTAGCAACATGGTTTGGTGATGGATCTGGCATTGCTGGGTTAACAGTTGGACTTAAAGGTCTTTCCCAACCTAAACAACTCTGACTCTGAACTCCTTCAAGGCCAGAGGAATTGTTCCTTTCCCAGCCCTGTTCTTCTACGTGGCTCATCTATGTGCAGCCGACCTGGGGAGATGCACAAAGCCCAGCACACTGCTGTCACAGCTTCCCTCTCCCCCATCCCACTGGCAGAACAGGAGCTTGGTGGGGACCTCACCCACCAAACAACAACTCCCATCCTTGCCCAGTGCCAGTTTTGCCAATAAAGGTGACGACAGGTTGTCTGCAAGCATCATACAACCTCTCCTTCAGCTGGATTAAAGCTTTGGGGAATTAAATGCACCAGCTGGTTGTGGCTGCTGCCTCCTCTATGGGCAGGGTAAGGAGTAAGGCAAGGTACGGACAAGGTAAGGGGTACCTTCTCCCTCACGTACCAAAAAATCCTCCCCATGAGCAGAAAAAGCTTCTCCGTTTGCTGGGCCTTTTAAAAAACAGGGTGGGAGAAAGCTGCTGTATTCTGCATGATCCCACACCAGCGTATCTCCAAAACATACCCACTGATGGCTCATCCGTCCCAAGCCACCTGCACAAACCATCAGTATATGCTCAGATGAAAATGTTTCCTTGCAGTGATCCCCTGTGTTATAGCCCTGCCTGCACCAGTCACCAAGATCAAAGAAATCACAGAAAACTGTGCCTCAGAACTGTATTTGGTAGTGGCACCTGAGCCATCTGGGGATATGTCGATCATTTCTGCAAGAATCCCTCTTCAGGGATGGGCTTTTAAGAAACGATGAAGAACTGAAACTCAGGGTGGATTTAACGTTATCAAATACATTCAGATGCCTAAGCTGGAAGAAAGTAGAGCAAATAGTCTGATGCAACTAAAATAACTGGCGATTCTCGTTTGCAACTAAAATAACTGATGATGCTCATTTACTCTCAAAATACGCAATCCAGGCTCTAAAAAACAGGAGATCTTACCTATTACAGACCCTGACATGACGGCCCCGGTCACACACAGGCTGTCCCTCAGCTCTGCCTGAAGGAACCGGGTGGCCAACAGCAGCAGGAGGGTGTTTTCCATCAGCATTATCTGCAGAGCAGAGGGAAAAGAGTTGACACTTTTATCCTTCTGATACCGCTTTTATCCTTCCGCTGGCTTTAGACGTGCTCCTGATGACAGCAAACCCCCCAGTTTCTAAAGTATCCTGATTTATTTTGCACCTAACTTATCACTTAAAATTTAAAGGCTGCTGAACTAAACTTTCTGCATGCTCTCGACCTTTTTTTTTTTGCCATGAAAAATACCTCTGGCCGAGCATCATGACCCCTCTGCTGTTATTACAACAAGGTACGGCTGCTGCTGAAAGAACAAAGCTGGCACAGAAGGTGCATCCACCTTGGTGACAATGCAGCTTTGTCTGGACACAGTAAATGCTGGATTTTTAACAATGTGAGAGATGAGAGAGTCTGAAGCTACCGCTTCTCCCCGGCAGCTGCATCCACATGAAATACTGAATATCCTGGATACTTACTGAATAAAACACAGCCACCCTGTGCTTGGAAGGACCGGGCTGGACATTAATGTAGCAGAAGATGTGCACAGCTCCTACGAGGCAATTGAAAAGCCTCCAACGGCAAGGCTGGGCCACGATATCTGTCTGCTGGGCCACCAGCCAGAAGGACATGAGCAGCCAGTGGACACCTGCAAGGAGAAGGGACCGAAAGGGGAATGCTGCAAAGTGCTCGAGTACCAGGAGCATCTCCAGGGCTGACGGTGGATGGGACACAGGGAAGATGGTCATAGCTCTTACCTGCCACAGCAAAAACCCAGAAGGAATACAGCTTGGCAAAAAGGACCAGGGCCAGGATCCTGGTCCCCAGCATCCCTGTCCTCCAGAGCAGCAGGCAGAGGATGGCCGCAGCCGGCGGGCAGAGGTGACCGGGTTTCAGCAGGCAGGCGAAGCGGCTGTAGGAGACCAAAGCCCAAGCGAGGGAGAGCAGGGACAGCCCAGCGCTGACACCTGCACGGGGACAGGGACAGTCAGATGCTCGGAGGGATGCCCGACGGCACAGTATTTCAACGCCAAGGAGCTGCTGGCAGCGTGGCACCCCAATACAAGCCAGGCACTCACTGTCCTGCCAGCTGAAGTATTTGAACCAATTCCTGGTGACTCCAGTCTCCTCTGCACTCTTGGCATGTCCCTGCCTAAATCCTCTCTCCCATGGGTGGCAGGGCAGCTCCATCTCCGGTCACTGCGATGGGACCTGAGACTGACACCGTACTTGAGCGTGACCTGACTCCACACCTCAAGTCCTCCCTTTGCACATCTGAAAGTTCTTTTCTACAAAGCAGACCCCCAAAATGCTCAGCCTTTAAGTGCCATTAGGGCTGGACGTCAATAGGAACACGTGTTGGGTTCAAACCCAGCCAAGGCACTGTCTTGCCATGGAGGTCCCCTGTATGGAGGACTAACTCTTCTGGCTGGGAGAAGCCATGGGTAGCTCAGAGACTCCTCCACATTCAACCACAGCAGATCTTTAAGGCACATTTCTCCCTGTTGCCTTGCACTGGGGCTTTCCAGCCTCTCTGCAGCATGTTCCTCCATCTGGAGCCTGCCCTGAGCCCTCCCAGATGGAGGAACACGAGTTCCCTCACCCAAACCCATCACCCCTCTGCAACTCACAGCATCCTCCCAGGACCTCCTCGCTCACCAGGGATGAAACCTGCTGGGTCGACTGCCACGACGACGTAGGCCTGAACCAGGAGGTGAGGCAGGCTCTGGAGAAGGGCTTCCAGGAGCTGCAGCACACACACGTCCCCGCATTGCATCAGCACCTCCCTGGCACGGGCATTGCCGCCCGCCTTTGTCACCATCCGCAAAACATCCCAGTACCTGCAAGAGTCACCGTGATGGGGTGTCCACCCTGGTTTTGGCAAGTCTGGGACTGCGCCCAGGCTAGGGAGGGCTGGATGGACCATGATCAACAGCTGACTGAACATGAGCCAGCAGTGTGCCCAGGTGGCCAAGAAGACCAACGGCATCCTGGCTTCTGTCAGCACTGATGTGGCCAGCAGGAGCAGGGCAGATTGTCCCCCTGGACTCAGCACTGGTGAGGCTGCACCTTGAGTCCTGTGTTAATTTTGGGACTCTAAGGACAAGAAGGACATGGAGGTGCTGGAGTGTGTCCAGAGAAGGACAACGGAGCTGCGGAGGGGTCTGGAAACCAAGTGTGGTGAGGAGTGGCTGAGGGACCTGGGTCTGTTCAGCTGGAGCAGAGGAGGCTGAGGGGAGACCTCACTCTCTATAACTACCTGAAAGGAGGCTTCAGTGAGGTGGGGGTTGTTTGCTTCTCCCAAGTAACAAGCAAGAGGACAAGAGGAAATGGCCTCAAGAGGAGATTGAGGGGAGATCTTATCGCTCTCTACAACTACCTGAAGGGAGGTTGCAGAGAGGCGGGGGCTGGGCTGTTTTCCCTCGTGGGGGGGGGCAAGAGGGAATTGGATTTAAATTGCGTCAAGGGAGGTTCAGGTTAGATATTAGGAAGCATTTCTTTACTGAAAGGGTTGTCACCCATTGGAACAGGCTGCCCAGGCAAGGGCTGAGTCACCATTCCTGGAGGTGTTTAAGAGACAGGTGGGTGTTGCGTTGGGGGGAATCATTTAGCCAGTTGATAGGTCTGGGACAAAGGCTGGACTCAATGATCTTCTAGGTCTCTTCCAGCTGATACAATTCTATGATTTTATGATTCTAAGTTGTTCCAGGGGAGGTTTAGGTGAGACATCAGGAAAAGCTTCTACACTGAAAGGGTTGAATGGCCATCCTTGGATACATTTAAAAGCCGTATAGATATAGTGCTCAGGGATGTGGTTTAGAAGTGAGCCTGGTAGAGTGAGATAACCATTGGACTTGATGATCTTAAAGGTCTTTTCCAACCAAAACAATTCTCTCTCACCGCTTCCAGAGGCCCAGCTGCAGGAGGTGGAGCACCAGGAGCCAGCAGTCGGGTGGGAAACCGTCTGCCCGGAACCAGAGGATGCTGAGGAGCTGAGCTGCGTAGCCGGGCACCACGCAGGCGACTGTCACCCCCAGCCAGCCCAGTTGCCCACAGACCAGGTAGTGGATGATGGCGCAGAGCCCTGGAGAACGGCAGAGAGGCACTGCTGAGGGATGCCACAGCCAGCAGCTGCGAGGTGCAAATTCATCTCCAAGGGGATTTGAAGCCCTTGTTCCCCCCTCTGGAGTCTTATCTCTGGCTGCCGGCTACTGGTGGCTTGTCAGCTGTGGCACAGCCATCGCCACCCAGGCGCCTGGCCCAAGGAAGGGTTCTGATAAAAAGCACTTGGAGAAGGGCTCATGTTCCACATAAATAAATAGATAATGAAAGAAAAGGCAATGTTTTCAAACTACTAAATTTTTCAAGGTAAA
>NW_009732687.1:110856-122308 GCF_000703405.1 Apaloderma vittatum | reverse complement strand
CCCTTCCAACCCAATCATTCTATGATTCTATGAATATTAAAAGCACAAATAAAAGGTGATACAATAAAAAAGTATGAGAGTAGACCAAATTTTGCATGATCTGAAAACTGAGGACTCGTACAGAAAGTGGAAACTAGATACGTTACTAGAGATGAGTATAAAAGAACTTTAAAAGAATGCAAGGTCCAGATCAAATAGGCCAAGGCACAAACCACGGTACAACTAATAAAAGACATGGTAACAAGGCAACAAGCTAACTTCTAAGTACTAATAAGAAGTCAGTAGTTTCTGGACTATAGGTTGAGAGGGAATGACAAAATCCATGATCTGATAGTGTGGACCAAGTAGTTCATGGTATTTTTTGCATCATTCTTTGCCAAAAAGGGTCACCTATAATCAGGTGGCAAGAAAGTGACTGCTACCTTGAGAAAGGTAAGAATTCCAACTAGAACAGGAACAGAACTGATTATAAACTGATTAGGTAAGATAATAGGTATTTTAGAAAAAGTTGGAGCTTATTAAATTATCTCTGCAACATAGGGTGAAACAGCTGAAGCAACGTCTGACCAGTTAGTAGTTACACTAGAGAACATTTGGAGGACAGTCTAGGTTCAAAAAAGCTGTGAAAGACAAATGCTGCATCCATGTGTAAACTTCCCTGGGTCCTTCTGTTTTCATTCTTTCTTGGGGAAAAAAGTTTGAGCCCAATAATCAACTGCTTTTTAAAAAAAAATTGTAGATAATAGCATGGTATATGAATTGACATGTTTTGTTTCCAGAAGATACCTTGTCAGTGAAGCTTAGTTTCCCTGTAAGTAGAGAAATTGTATATCTTGCTTTTTGGAAGGCTTTTTAGCCTTTCAAAAACAGGTGGTAATATGGGCCACAAGGTGGATACGACAGTTGGCTGGAAAGCTGTTCTCTGAATAACTACTAGTGATTCATAGTCAAACTAGAATGATATGTCAAGTGGGATTCTGCCCTGGATTGCCTGAAAATATTTAATATTTTAATTAATGACTTAGATGATGGAATCTGCATGCAAAATTTCCAGATGACACCAACCAGGGAGAGGATGTAAACCCTCTGGACACAGGATTAGAATTCAAAATTAATGTGGTGCATTGGAGAACTGATCTAAAATAAATATGATGCAGTTCATCAAGGACAAATTCTAAATTGTAGTTGGGCAAGAATAATCAGCTGTGCAAATCAAACTGTAGAATAATGGGTGAGGCAGCAGGTCTGCAGAAAACAGATGGGGAGTTGCAAGAGTTCGGGAAATGGCTATGAATCAGCAATACTATACCATAAATGTTACTCTAGAATATATGGACAGGAGTCTGCTTGTAAGACAGGCAAAATAATTTTTCCACTCAGCATTTGTGTGGCTGATGTACTGTTTCAGCTCTGAGCAAGGGTCTTTGGGCCTATTGTAAGCATCCAGAGAGGAGTAAGAAGAAAGGCCAGAAATCTAGACAACATGACTCTTGAGAATTGAAAAAACCGCCTGTTTTTGGAGTAGAGCAGTAATCATCAAACTTCCTGGTTCTAACAGAGCTGTGGGGATTTGTGCCGAGGCAGGCGTCTGATGCACTGAGCTAAGTGGCAAAATGTGGCTGTAATACATTGGTGCTGTGGTGTGATGATCAGAAGGATCACCTTGCTTGCACACTTCTTAGCTGCGATGAAGTACTACACCTTCTGCCTTGGCTGCTCGCAATGCCATGCCAGTGCTAAAGTGACAGTGGTGGGCTTCCTGGACAACCAAGGTCCATTTTTTAAATTAGCTACTTCTTCACCAGTTTATGTTTTGAGTGCTGGTTTAGAACTGTGATTCTGAAATCAGCTCTCCATCATTGGGGAATGTGTGGCACAGGGACTTCCAGGATGATCAAAGGATAAAGACGATGCTATTCCAGGATTAGGAATCAGTGCATGAAGTCTCCTGACCTTGCAAGGTCGGTTTAGGTCCATCAGGATTTTATTAGCTCTATCTCAGCACGAGCTCTGTCAGACGATTCCTGCCCTGTGACCCTCAGCACTGCTAGAGGGATTATTAGCTCTGGCACTGTGGAGACCAGAATAAATAGTAGAGGTTTCTCTGTGCGGTGGGCCCCTGCCCTTCAGTCTAGCGCTGACTTTTCCTGTCACCTTCTGCTCCCATTCTGTCATAGCATCGTATCTTCTCCCTCACACCTTTCCCTGTGGAAGTGATGACACCCTCAAATCCTTCCATAATCCGTGGCAGCCTGGTGTCTCAAGGTCATTGGCGCTGAAGCTTGACCTTAGGCCATATCCAGAGAGGCCAAGTTACTCCCAAGGAGCAGCCCTTCAGCTTGGCTGATACTCCCCTAGGCCCAGCTTTAGTGGAGAAACTGAACTCGTCTGTTAGGAGGTCTGTATGCTCATAGGAATGCAGCTTGGTGAAGCTTCTCCAGTCTCCTCACCTCTGCTCTGTGTCCCCTTGGCATGCAGGATTTCTCTTGCATTTCTTATCCAGTGTTTCATGCTTTCCCAGGCTCTCTGTGCCTCTTCCCCCATCAGTGCCCAAATCCCTTCTCCCTGTACTGAGGCTCCTCCATCCTTCTCTATCTGTACATCTGATCTCGCTTCCAGATTTGCTATTCTGGTAATCTTCCTGGTTTTCACTGCTTTCCTTCACCTTTTTTTGTTTCCAGACCTCTTCCACTTCCAGAGCTACTCACTGCAACTTCATTCCAGGTTGTCTAAAAGCCTCTTCCCCTCTTTTCTAGTCTCAGCCCTTCCTTTCCTCGTCTGCCCTTCTCTGGGGTGAGTACCTCTCTCACCTCTCCTGAACCCTTCCATAGTGACTTCTGCTGGTTGGTGTGGGACCTTCCTTTGCAGGGAGGCCATCTGAGAGCCTGCTGCTCAGTTTGGCTTCACTCCCCACATCTTATTTTGCTTATCTGCTGGTGTTTTGCGTGGAGATGGCTCTGACATGAGCGTAGTAGTTCCAGACTAGGGACACTCTTCAAGGGGATTACATGGGAGTCCAGATAACTTGCTCTGGCAGGTTGCATATGACCCATTTGGCCATTAGTAGTTTAGAGAATGGAAGAGTGAGGGAAGATGTGATAACCATTTTAAAGTATATGGAAATCTCATGTAAAGAGGAAGGTAACAGAAGCTGTTTTCCAGTTCTGGTGAGGACAGAGCATGAAGTAATAGACAAGCTTACTGTGGTGGAGAGATTGAGGTTAGACCTTAGGAAAGTCTTTATAATGGTAAGGATAGTTAAGAACTGCAGCCAGTTGCCTAGGGAGGTTGCAAAGTCTCTGTCACTGAAGGTTTTTAAGAACAAGTTAGACAAATATCTGTCAGGAATGGTTTATGTATAGTTGATCTTGCCCTGGAGCAGGGGAATGGACTTTGTGAGAGCACTTTCAGCCTTACTTTTCTGTGATTCTATTATTGTTCGTTCCCTGGATAATAAATGTACATTTTTAAAGTTAGTAACCCACCTGCACTACTCTTATCGTCTCAGTGTTTAAGTAGATTCTCTTGAGCTCTTGGAATAATTGGTAAAGGGTAGATTAAGAGTCTTAGGTGTTTAAAGTCTTAACTCTCGTTTTGCTGGAGTATTGCACCATTGCAATCCTTCTAGCCTGACCTTATTTTAACACCTTATTTTTGGGAGGCATGACATACGTTTCTATGTCTGTGCAACTTGTATAGAAATATTTTAATGCTACAGAAATACTGCATCTATTCTTCTCTTTTGCAGTATGCAAGTATTTTAGGGTAAGCTTTTACCACTCTTAAATAGTAAGCATATTTAAAAGGTAATTGTTAAGAATAATAAAAAATAGAGCAAAGCCAAAGCAACCACCTTTTGAGGTTGTTTACTTTATTATGAATAAAACTGTGCGATTTACTTAGCATCAAACATATAACTGGTGTACTTGCTGCTGAAGGTAGCCCTCTGTCATGGAATTATAATTGAGACTCAATGTAAAACAGAAAACCGGTTTGAAATGTCTTCTGATAAGTACATAATGCAATTAATATTAAAAGCAGTTGAAAACTCATTTAGACATTAACACAGGCCTCCCATATTGCTGCTGTCGTTATTTGAATGTTTATTAAAAATACAACTTGAATATGTAGCAGAGCATTTTCCACTTTTGTTTTCTTATTCCTCTTGAAGCTAGTCTGGCCTTCATAAAATCTCTACAATTCTCTTAACAAATGCGTTCTTATTTTGTGAGTTTTCAAGGTTACTGTGTCACTTACAGACAACTCCTGCTGTCTCTTAGTTCTTGGGAGAAACAGATTGCTCTTTGCAACGCCCCTTACTCAGCACACAGATAGTAACAGATCACATTCCATTGTATTCCCTTAGATATTTTGAGTACATACACTATTCTCAGCAAAAATACATGGAATAAGATATAACCTTAGTCTCTAAGAGTTTGCTGCCTAAATATGTTGCATTCAGTAGGGTTCAGCAAAACTGTTTTAAGTATAGTACTGCATAGCTTGGAAGTCCCCTCTCCAGGGTTAAATGCTTTAATAGAATTACAGGAGTGTGAGAAACTGTGAAAATCAATTCCTGAGCACTGGTGCCATGTGAGAGTGATAGCTTTTTGGTCACAACCTAGTTCTTCTGTTGTCCTTAAGATCACTGATTAGAACAGCAGTGCTTTCTGCTTGAGGTCACTCTTCAGATCTGGGAGGTCACCTTTTAAGTTTTGATCCCAAACTTTGTATATGTAAAACATTGTGGGTTTTTTTTTCCTTTTATGTCAAGAAGACACAGCTCTTCAAATGTCTGATTGAAGAAGTATTTAATTGGTAACTGGACAGATATTGCCTATGTTAATTGAGCTGTGACTGTCCTTCTGCAAATACAGGGGCATTTCACATAGGCCAAGGATTTCATATTTTAAGTGCTGCTTCTTTCAAATTTTTGTTTAACTGTGGTGGAAGACCTCCTTGTCTGTTTGCTTGTTTCAGTGAAGTAGTACATCCTTTTCCACTTGCTAAGGGGAGGAATGGGAGAATTTTGGTTGCCGTCATTTTCAGAAAGTGGCCTTGGTGTGTGAAGCCACCTGGAGCTCAGTGAATGCAGAGGCAGAGAAGGGCAGAAAAGATGCCAAGAGGACTCCAGAGGAAATGCCGTGACGGTGCAGTGCACTGTGAAACACCCTGGGAGACACTGGACTCAGAAAAGGATCCTCCACAGACCTGGAACTACAGGCTACTGCAGTATCAGCATTCATACTGAGCTCCATCCTAAAATTATTACTGTGATGGGGAAGTTTGGTGTGTCTTTTAAATTTTTAATTAAATTTTCATCAATATTTGAGTTAATTTAAGTTCCATTTTAAAAAAGTCCTTTAATTTTCAGTCTGTGTGGAGTCTTGGCTATATGCACATGGTCCACTTGTTCTTAGAACAATCCAGAGCCCAAATGAAAGGCTGTGGATTATGCAGACCAGGGTGAAAGAAAATTCGAATTTGGAGAAACATCATGGCCAATGCTATCATTAAGATTATTTTAAGCAGTACATGCTGGAAATGGCAAACTTCTTCCCAAAATCATAGGAAAAAGTGTTCCAGCATGTTCAGGCAGGATGTTGAACCCAGATCCTCACCTTTGATAACCACTTTTTGTAGATGATACTCGGCTGTAGCATTACCATTTGCAAAGCTGATGATTCTTTGGAAATGCCCATCTGCCGTTTCTCATTTCTTAATAGTACATGTCACGGTGCCGTCACATGGCGCAACTTAATCAGCCAAATGGCCAATTCCAGACTGAATATGACAATAAAAGTAGCTGTAAATATGCTACATTTCAGTGTTTAATCATAATAAAAAGGCAGACTTTTGGAATGGACAAAATGAACATGTAGTCATTCAAGTAAAACCCAGAAAGTGAAAAGGGCTGAAAACTGATTGTTAAATTGAATTGGCAGTGTATTCTGTTAATTCTTTCTAATTAATTAGGTAGCTGCTTTTTTGTTTTATTGTGTTAAGAGATGGGCTGTGCCTGTGGCAGGCTGAGGGTCTTTTCACCACTGAAAAGCCCTTTCGCACACTGAAGGTCCTGCTCCCACTGGTGCCGCTCCCGGCAGCAACGGAGCTGCTGCTGCCACTGAAAGTGGCCGGAAACCCCACGCAGGAACACACACTCCCAGCGGCACAGACCCCTCACATGCGTGTCTCCTGTCTGCGCCCCTTCTTGGAGCTGAGGAGGTACGAGTGGAAACATGAATGATGTTAGCCAAAACCTGATTTTCTTCGTTTAAGTGATGCAGGATGCTCCTGTGCACCCAGCTCCAGGTGGCAGTGTTTTTTGAGTGAATAGTGTGAGGTGAAGTCTTGGTCTAAAGTTTTGCTGCTTGGTTTTCTTGTAACGTCAAGCAAGGTGTTTGACTTGATCTTCTAGCAATTTTCTTTTGCCATAGAAGAAGTAGTACAAATTAATGTCATGTTTCTTTGTTGTAAGCTGTAGCAATGCCTTTACGAATCAGAACTTGCAGTTTGGGTAACAAGAGAAGTTAAAATACTTTACTTTGCAGGATAAATGTTATTGTGAAAAAGCCTTAAAGTTATTGAAGAGAAGATATTATCATGTAAACAGAATTAAATGTTACAATTGCTTTTCTAATATTTATACCCTTTTACTTTTTAGGAAAATTGGCCAGGATGCATGGCAATTAATTTACTTGTCAGGCCTTTTTTTGTGTCTATTTGGTTTGTTTTTTTGTTGAGACCAAAGCTTCTTATAGGAGTACACAAGTCCTTGCTCTGACCCTTTCTATGAATGCACATATTCCAGTGGCTGTATCGGCTACACCTCCCATCCCACAGTTTGGCTTTCACAGAGTCACATAATATTAAGGATTGGAAGGGACCTCTGGAGAACATCTAGTCCAACCCCCCTGCCAGAGCACGTTCACCTCTGTAACCATCAAAGTAAAGAAGTTCCTTGTCAGGTTTAGATGGAACTTCCTATGTTCTAGTTGGAGCCTGTTACCTCTTGTCCTGTCACTGGACACCACTGAAAAAATACTGGCCCCATCCTGCTGACACCCGCCCTTCAAGTATTTATAAGCACTGATAAAATCCCCCCACAGTCTTCACTTCTCCAGACTGAAAATCCCTCAGTCTTTCTTCATAAGAGAGATGTTCTAGTCCGCTAATCATCTTCCTAGTGCTTTGCTGTACCCTCTCCAGCAAAGTGCTTTTCTCACAGAAGCACTTTATTATGGAGCAACATGGATCCACCTAAGCACACCCCCCCCACGCTGCACCTACTCCCAGGTTTTCTCCTCTAGGACTGCCTAACCCCTGCTCCAAACCCTTTCTAGAGGGATACTCCCACTCTCTTTAATTTCTACTCAGCCCTCAGCAATCATGAATAACCAAAATGCTTGGTTTTCAGTAGAATCATTACTTGCTGATAGGATGTAGCCTTCACCAAGCTCTTACAAACACCCAAAGACACCCTTCCCTGGAAGAGAATATGACACGATACTCTGATACATCTCCAATACCACTACTGCTTTCTGAGATCCATCTTTTCCAAAGCTGTGATCTTGTACGGCTGGGAATCTTTTGGTTTCTGACCCAAGGGGACTTCTGGCAGGGTGGGCTTTGACAGTATCTGAAGCCCGGAAGCTTGGGTTTTGATATCAAACGAAAATTCCACAGAATCATATTTGAGTCATTTCCTGTAGTCACCCCACTATAATGTGACTCTAAAACTTACCAGTAGTTTGGGCAACTGAATCCCTAATCTTTCTTTGAAAACCATCCAGATGTGTTTCCCAGGGGTTTCTGTGGATGTATTCTGTGTGCAGGTGGCAAGGGAGGGCATTCTTCCTGCTTGTTGGAACCACGGATCTGTTGCCGTGCTCTCCCGTGCTGGGATTAAGGGTCTGTTAACAGTGAAGAACAGATTGAGCAGTACGTCTCGTACATTGTGGGGTTTGATCTTACTTCTTAAAATTTTCTGTCCTGTTGTGGGCTCTTTGTGTCCTTAGCTTTCTTGCCTTCCTCACAAGAAAGTCACTCGCTTCTGATTTCAGGGCAGGAATAGAAGAAGCTTTGTTTGAGGACTGAGGAGTTGACAGTGAGGGTTTTTCGTTATGAAAACACCGAAAAGAGTCCTGCTCTATAGCTAGCATCTAAGCAGCATCTTTGAGCCATGTCTCTAAGGATAAGCTTATTTTTCTTGTGAGTAGAATATGTTTATTCAATTCCATTCTTTTGTTACATGCTTAGTTCTTGTAGGTGTACATATGCCAGAATGGTGGGAGGAGGACCCCAGGACAAGGCACTGGCTTCACAAAAGCCTGGAAGACTTGTTTTTATATGAATGGTTCGAGAATTGTCTGTTTATCCTGGAGGCTTAGACTATACAAGCTAGTAATTTATACTGGCTGAAGACAGACTCACAGCCTAGCTGTGTACTCAGTCAGTCCTTGATTTAAATGAAAAAAATTGGAGTTTGTGCATGAGTCTCCATTTTCCCCTTTCTGAGCTTTATAATACTTGATTTGTTTATCTCAAAAGAAATACTTTCAAGATAATATCTGCTTCCAGTTGCTCAGAGCGAGAATTTGAAGAGACACATGACGTGCCACGACAATGCAAGAGTAAGTTCAGAAAAACTTCACTGTTCTTAACTCAGGATGTAGGTGGCATCTGTGAATTAAAGATACTTCTTTTTTTCTGTAGGGTCATAACATTTGTACCCAAAACTGCTGTTTGTAGGCATTGTTGGGGAGTTTATGTGTCATAAAAAGAATAGGGGAAAGCTCCAACAATAAAGGCAACAAGTATGCTTCTTGAAGATGTTTTTATTCAGTGCCGTCTCTAGTGTATACATGGAAGAAGTGACACAGCATTGACTTAGTGGCCTTTGTACAATCTCTCAAGTATGTTACTGTTGTAAACCCGTATTATTCTACTTTTTGATATAAACAAGCCAATGTGCTCTCAAGGGTATGACTCCTGCTCCTAGTGATCAGTGTTGCACCAAAAAACGTTCAACTGAGATGAGGACCCTGCTGTGCCAAAGGTCAGCCCCTATTAAAATCTCAGTGTCTAAAGAGGCAAGATAGAAGCAGAAAGAAAAAGTACTGTTGTCCTACATTTACAGATAGGCAACTCAGATTAAATATTTACATGGAGTGAGCTAGAAAGGTTGGCGGACCTGAGAACTAAAGCTACAGCCTCTGAATCTGAACAGAATATGAAGGGTGAGATTACAACCACAAGTACTAACATATTTACTTTTATCTCTGAGTCAGCAGTGTATCTTCTGTGCCATTTTCTTATGCTTCCTCCATTGTATGATTTTCTTTTTACTTGCTGCCATGCAGAGAAAAATGTAAGTAAGTCATAGAATTTCTTGTGGAAGCTGGAGGCTTGCTTGATGCCAGCATTACTGGAAAGAATGTATCCGAAGAAGAATTACAGTTGCCCTTAAAATATGTGACACAAACAACCCCTCTCATCTGCAAGTATTAATTCTGCATTGGGAAGAAAGGGGTGCTGGGACACAAGACTGTTTGAAGGATGTGGGGTATTACTTAAGGGCTTAAAAAACAATCTGTCATTGAATTGCCAAGTAGAGAGTAGGAGTAGTGACGGAGCTGACAGCAGTGATCCCCAAGCCAGTCTGCATCATTTACCAGCAGTCCTGGCTAACCAGGGAGGTCCCAGTGGATTGCGGGTTAGCAAATGTGATGCCCATCTACAGGAAGGGCTGGAAGGAAGATCTGGGGCCTGTCAGTCCACCCTCAGTGCCAGGGAAGGCTAAGGAGCAGATCACCTCACGTGGCACCTGCAGGACAACCAGGTGATCAGGTCCTGCTTGACTAACCTGATCTCCTTCTGTGACAAGGTGACAGTGGTATGGAAAAAGGCTGTGGATGTTGTCTGTGTGGACTTTAGTAAAGCCTTTGACATGGTTGTGCACAGCTTTCTCCTGGAGAAACTGGCTACTCATGGTTTGGATGGACATGCTCTTTGCTAGGTACAAACTGGCTGAACCAGTGAGTGCAGAACGTGGTGGTGAATGGAGGTAAATACCTTTGGCAGCTGGTCACAAGTGGTGTTCCCCAGGGCTCAGTTTTGGGGCCAGTTCTGTTTAATGTCTTTATCAGTGATCTGAATGAGGGGATTGAGTGCTCTCTCAGCATGAGCAGAGAAGTGATTGTGCCCCTGTACTCGACACTGATGAGGCTGCGCCTTGAATCCTGCGTTTGGTTTTGGGCCTCTCCTTCCAAGAAAGACATTGAGATGCTGGGGCATGCCCAAAGAAGGGCCGTGGAGCTGATGAAGGTTCTAGAGAACAAGTCTTAGGAGTGATAATTGAGACAACTGGGGTTCTTTAGGCTGGAGAAAAGGAGGTTCAGGGGAGAACTTACCACTCTCTACAACTCTCTGAAAGGAGGTTGTAGCAAGTGAAGAGTCAGTCTTCTCCCAAGTAACAAGTGATAGGACAAGAAATGGGCTTAAGTTGCACCAGGGAGGTTTACACTGGATATTAGAAAATCTTTTTCACTGATAAGATTGGAATAAGCTTCTCAGGGAAGTGGTTAGGTCACCATCCCATCCCTGGAGGTATTTAAAAGACCCGTAGATATGGCACTTACCGATACGGTTTAGTGGTGGAATTGGCAGTGTTATGTTTGTGTTTGGACTACCTCATCTTAAAGGTCTTTTCCAGCCTAAATGATTCCCTGATTATGGAAATCTATGGCAACAAAATTTAGTGAGATGAATACAAATAAAACTGTCCATGTTAGTTTCATTTCTGTTTCAAGACCTTTAAATGCAAAATAAGGTGTACATGCATGTATTGGAGACAGGCTCATTGCTTTCTTGCTTTGTACACACATGGATCAGACTTATGTAGCATCTTAAGATGTACTTTGAAGAAAGAAAAAGAAAAAAAATTTATTCTTTATGTAACTTGCTTTCTTTGAAGAAAAAAGGGCAAGTTTTGTGGAGAGATCATATTTCATACTTCAACTAATGGTCTGTCTGCAAAGCAAACAAACAAGATACCAAAACCCACAAGTTTTCAGGCATATGAGCCCTTCACCACCAGGAAATCTTTAAATAAGCATTAAAGATTCTTCAGTTTGCTAAAGGCCATCTTCTACTACATCAGCAAAACAGCATTAAAACCAGTCCTGGACAGCCAGTGGGGAGAAAATTCTCATGCAAGTAAAATTGGCAGTTGCTGTATTAGCATTTTGTTTTCAAACAGTATTGTGATTGTGATCGAAATCCCCAGGTTGTCTCTATTCCTGGCACTGTGGTTCAGTTAAAAAGACAGTTTTGTTGCCAACAGAATAGCCACTACTTGCTACCAGCAGACTAGAGAAGGCGAAGCTGCTTTTTTTCCGGCTGTTCATTACCTGTGATCTAATGAAGAGGCAATGGGATGCTCTATGTGTTA
>NW_009732687.1:45871-110825 GCF_000703405.1 Apaloderma vittatum | reverse complement strand
AGTGGGGAAAGAGAAGTGAGACCTAGGGACAGTATCTAAAATTGATTTGAGCTTGCAAAATTTACACTGAAAGAAATGCATGTTTGAGCCTACCACCTGAAAAATAGTATTCATGGAGAGATGGAAGACAGCCTGACTTGTGATGGTTGCAGAAGGTAAAGCTGAAGATAAAATTAGATGTGCATAGAGTGGTTAATGTGATTTTCTTAACAGTGGTTGCTGCCACACTGAAGTTATGCCAACATTGGGTTAGAAAAAACTTTAAATACACTCATACAGGAAACAAACTCTGGAAATCTTGTACTTAAGCTGATAGTCTTGAAACATTTTCAACTGGGAAATAGCTGTACTCAATTTTCTGAAGAGTATCATAAGTCTGGTGTGCTGATTCTTAACATTTCTGTTATTAGATGTAGGGCCACTGTCTAAATGTTGGGTCAGTGTGAGACTGTGTAGACGTTAAATGGTGCCAAGAAATGAGTTCCTAGGTATTTATAAATAAACTCTTGGTGCACTCCCATCTTTCTTCCTCTTGTCTTTGCTGTTATCCCACGCATTTGCCCCCAGGCTTTCAGTACTTTTTTGTAGAGAATTTAGTAGTAATTCTCTTTTTCTGATCTTTTTTCTTGAAGAAAATAGATCAATCATACAGTGTAACAGTGCTTGGGTTACAGCTAATATCCACGGCTGTTAACCTCACATGTTCTTTTTACCTCTATGGTAATAATGAATCATTAAATTGAGCGAAGCAGTAATCCTTGAGATATAAAAGTAGAAATAATTTAACAAAGGCATTCCAAAATGATAACCTTTACAATTGTTTTACTGGTTAGCATTGGGTAATGTTTTCAAAATCTTATGACTCTTGAAAGGCTTAAAAAATGCAACTTAAACAGTGAAAATAATTTGTAGAATATTTGTGTACCCTGCTGCAGCAGCCATGCTTTTATTGTACTTGAACTTTCAAGATTATTCTTTGGAAATTAGAAATTAAGTAAAGAACAAGGTAATCTTTGTATAAGTGGTATGAGAGATCTCATTTTAATAACACTTGAACAGTTGTTAAGAAAACTTAGTTTTGCTAAATGCGTTTACCAGAAGTGACAAAACTGAGTACTATGTCAAGTTCCTTTAGAAAGGAGTATTTCAAGTTTCATAATGTTAAAAAGAATCAGATACACCTTTAGTACAATGGGAAGATACATTACTGCTCAGATCCTCTGTGAAAATAAATGTATGTATTTTCTCACCACTGTGCAGATGTTCTAATGTAGTGACGATATTCTTACCTGCCGCTGTTACCTTTGTTGATTATGAACCACTGAATCATATAGTATGAGATACGTATCCTCTCCTTTCCTGCCTCTGTTACTTTCAGTTTGTTCTGCAGCTTTACTGAAAGTAATACTGCTTGGGTTTTTTCTTCTGTCAAATTTTACAAGAGAAATACTCCACAAGATTTATAGGGGTTATAACATGTCTCATTACATTTCTGTATTTGAATAGGTAATATCAATTAGGTTTAGCTGTCAGAATTCGTATATTAGGAAGAACTATGAAGAAATGAAACTGCATCCTTAAAATAGCAAATAGTTTTATATTATAATAAGATCTTAAAAAAGAATAAACATTGAAGGAACGAAGACTAGAATCATAGAATCATTAAGATTGGAAAACACGTCTAAGATCATCAAGTCCAACCAAAAACCTAAGGCCACTATGACCACTAATCCATGTCCTGAAGTTGATTGGAAAAACTATGAGGATTATCAGACTGAAAATGTAACATAGCTTTATTTTTCTGTTCTCAGTAGCAATAACACTTAGTTGCTTTGTCTTAGGGTGATGTTCCTGGGAAAAAAAGATGACTCTGGATTTTACTGCCTATGACAATGTAGCTGGAATTTGGAATGATTACTTTCCTAATGGCTCTGCATGTGTTCCTGACCTACAGTTGTAGGTGCCATGAAGAGGAAATTACATATGATTTGGAGTTCAGATGTTGATATTAGCAGGTGTGTGACTGCATAGTGTCAAATGTAATGTTTATCCTTACATTTATTCTTCTGCTAGATATATTGCTGGAGATTTGGACATTCAGTTTCACCATAATGACTTATTCTGGCATTGGAAGATGCATCTTTGATGATGTTGCGGGTACTCTCGTTACCAAGAAGAGCTATTCTGTTTCCTGTGAAATATATCATGTTGAGTTATATATCCCTGTATTAGTAGTTTCTACAAAGCAGAAATTACAAGGGAATGGTAGTTTAGTTTGGTTTAGACAAGCTATATGCGTTGCACCTCCTTCTTCTTTGAAAAAGATTTGAATGACAGGTCTACGTGCTCCAAATGCTGCTTGTTTTTTCCACTTGTATCTGTTAATCAATTAAAAGATAACTTGTCTCTTTATAAAGCTTGCCTCGATCAAACTGCCATGTCTGCAATGAACCATAACTTTGTAATTTCAGCCTTTGCCTTTCAGGACACGTACCCTTCTTTTCTTTGAACTGCCTGTGTTAAAGTTACTCTCAGCCATTTTACTTTGTGCCAAGTTCTCCGTTCACATTTTCTCACTGTGGGTATAGCCAGAAGGGCTGACTCTTCTACCTAATATCAAATCAAGCTCGGCTAAAAACCCGATGAAGCAGTTGAGCCTGCAATTTGCTTTTCAGTTTATGTTTTTCCCATCTCCTGAGACTTCGCTAGTTACCTTACTGGTAGCCAAAGTATTTATTTTGTGGCCTGTCATATGTGATTCAAACAATCTATATAAAGCTTAGTTTCATTCTCCTTGGTCAAATCACCTTGACTTAGGGGCACAGCATACAGCTTTGTGTTCGTTGCAAGGGGAATTTTTCTAGAGCGGGTAAGTCACTTTGTTCATTTTAGTATTTGTGGTTTTCTGTCAGATTGAATGTACCTCCCTCCTCCTGATCCCCAGCTCCTCTCAGAGCTTTGCCTACGCTTCACTAGTAACTTTGCCACGAGAACCTTTTAGGGAGCAACGGTGGTACACGCAGCACATTCTATACACAGAAGGGAAGTACCAGTTCCCTCAGAGCTGCCACTTGCATATGCCAGCTTTCTCGCCTCTTCCTGATGACCAGGCCGAGAGAGAAGAGCCTTTGCATAAAACTCACCACCTCCGCTCAGGGGTTGCAGTCCGGCTAGTAGCCTGAGAACCTGGCTATGTGGTTTTCTGCCTCTTCCCTGTGGAGAGTGGAGCAGCAGAGAAACAGGAGGCTTTACAGGCAACTGTAATGTCCCCTCCTGCTCCAGCTCACAGCCTGAAGGACTGGCTTCGGCCAGCTCCGATGGCCCTGCCAAGAGTCGACCAAGCTCAAGCTAACTAGTGGTTTCTGCGAAAGAACTATGCTAAGGAGTGAGCGACTGGAAATGTATAGATTAGAGTGTGTGTATTGAGTTACAGTGCGTGGTGAAGAAGAACAAGATTTTTTTTTTTAAGATAATTTTTTTTAAGACTGCTGGTTCTCTTCCAACAGGAGAAGTGATTGTGCGTAATGAGTCTTACTACAAAATCAGGATTCATATTCGTTAGGTTTGGTTCGAAACTTTCTGTCATCAGACTCTTCTAGAGGGGCTCTGCTTATGTGGTCTGATGCTTTCCCTTGTGTGCAAAGTATGCAAGTATTTGTGATTCAAATGTGTGCAAAGTGATGGACAGAAATGTGGCAGAAAATTTATCCTTGCTAGTTAGGAGAAGAAATTGTTTGGGGATCTTCAAATCCTGGATTTCCTGGGCTTAACATCATGTGTTACTGTCTCATTTATTCTATTTTTATACATGAAGAACTTGCAAGAGCCATCATGTAAGGTGAAGTTATTTTGGTTGGTTCTGTTTTTTGCAACTACTTAGGCACATTTTGCACTTAAAATTCTCCCACTACTCCAGAGAAGTGGGGACTTTTTCCACCTTTTTTTTTCTTTTGTTCCTGTAGGAACTTTTTTCTTTTAGTACTGGTAACTTGGAAGCTTCTAATATTTTCCAAAAGTGTTTTTAAGACAAACACATTGTAAGTTTCACATTTCGTGAGACAGGAAATAACCTATGAAAAACCTAGAAATATCAGTTACAAGGAAGATGTGTCTGAGGTGCCAAATGCCAATAGGCTAAGAACTTCTACAAACTTCTGAGAAATGTTTCAGTGTAATTTTCATCTAATGATTTATTACATTGCCAAGTAATGTAGCTAATACCAGGTATAGTCTTTCATTGATGGTTACAATATCTGATTTTTATGCTGAGTGCAGTGGTGCCAGTTGCTATATGCCATTTGCGTTATTTTTGTCACGGCATCCAAAAAGCAGCTATGGGAATTCAGCAGCTCGGACACAAAATCTTCAGACTTTTCCCTTTTCTTTGTGGTTAGTAATAATTTGTATGTGTGCATGATTCTTTAAAAAATAGTTGTATTTTTAAGCTTGAATTATTTGTCATCCTACAAGGCCAGTGTCTTTTGGTTGTCTGTGGTAAAAAGGAAGGAAAAACATATATACAAAACTCATTTTCAGAAGCTAACTGAATTTTGCTAGCAAAATTATGACCTTATCAATATTAGTGTAGCGTGAAAACTTGTGTATCATAAGGGTGCTTTCTGCCTGGTGAGAGAAAGTAGAAAAATCACTGGTTGCAAGACGAAGGGGAAGCTGACATACAAATGAGACTGTCTCCTTTTGCCCCCCGCAGGTAATGTTGCGCACATCAGGGCTTTGCTTACTGCACAAGGTGTTCTCCTTCAGTGCTAAATCTGCCAGCTCAGTAAATCCCAGACATGCTTAATCATCCTGTCCGTTTTTCTGGAATAGAGGAGCTGGGAGAGGCACCTGGATCTGTGATGTGCTGCAAATGCAGCTGCACGATTTATGATTGTTACTGCAGAGGAGACTCCTTACCATCAGCCCCGGGCTTTGCTTGCACGCTTGGAGCTGGGGAGCATTGGCGGGCAAAGGCCTGGCACGCAGTCACAGAAGCTCATGGTCCCTGTTTTTGAGATGTAGGAAGTCCTTATTCTGGTCCTATTACAGTCCTATTGAAATTGGGCTGTTGAGAGACATATCACTCCTGTGTTAGGGACTGAAGACACAGCACCAAAGGACAGTGAGTGCCTTGACCCATTGATAGTGGTGGCTGAACTGGCAATAAAATAAATTTGCTGTTCCTGCTTTACTAGCAGTTTAAACTAAGAATTGCTGGTCTCTCTTCACTTGTAGGCCTTCTTAAAATTATCCTTCCCTGACATGCTGGGGAACAGAATAATAAACCAACAAAAAAATCTGTAGTTATATTGAGTTGCCTGCTAATTGTGCTTTTATTTCTATTCCTCTTTAAAATCTTTCTCATGGTGCTGGAGGCTCAGCCTATTCATCATGATGACTGCAGCAGAAGTCTCAGAGCAGTTCTTTCAAACCTTCACACCTTTCTTACAGATTAGTAATTTAACAGTGCAAATTTTATTAATTTTATTTTTTCATTCTGAACTACCCCTGAGCCATCATGAAATGATGGCTGTCTCGGCCGTGCCCAATTTGATGGCCTCCAGGGTGGAGAGATGACAGGGTCATGGGCAATTGACATAGGCTGTGATGCACAATATTTTAGACAGAGCTCATGGCAACTTTCCTTATGATGCCTTGCATACACTGCTAGTACTCTTTTCCCTCATGCAGAGATAAAGCATTTTTATTTATCTGACTAATTTGAAATAGTTGGAGAAGACGTCATTGGACACAAAGACATCCTTGTATATTGGTACAAGAAATTTATAATCGTTCTTCCTTCCTCATTCGAATTCTGATTTTTGCAGTCTTGCAGGGAACATTAGCTTTATTAGTGACTTCACTGGGAGATTAGATCCTGAATGAAGTAAGGATATAAGAAGAATATGGATTATTCTTCTCAGAGAATATAGTTCATGGTTTCTTCTTGTGGTGCTGTATCTGCCTCAGGAAATGAAAGATAAACAAGGCAAAGCTCCACTGGCAGTGCTAGTTACATACTGACTAATTGTTATTTGTAGATGCTTGAAAAGAAACACTTGGAGCCATGTCTGAACAAAAAAAAAAAGTGAATTTTCATGCAAGATGAGACATGGAAATGTTTAGTTTTACTTTTTCTTTGATAAGGATAAATATTTGGACTAAATGAAAGTGAAAAAGAGCATTATATGTCATCTGATAGCTGTCTGGGTGGCAAAGTTGAAACACTGGCCAGTTTCTGTTGAGAAAATGTGCACAGATGCAGAAATGAATTAATAGTTGATGAGATTTAAAAAAACCTAATGGAACTCTAGAAAATTATTAAAAATATTAACCAATAGAGTGTCTCTGAGAAACAGAGACACGTGATAACATCATTCAGTTTGCTAGTACCTTCCTTCTTACCATCGTCACAAGCTTTACGTACCTAGATAATTTCACAGTGGCAGTAGTGGCAATAACATCATCGTCGTCCCAGCTCTGGGTGTGCTGAGCAAAGCCAAATAGCTTGCCTAGCATCATACAGACTAGGGAAGAACTGCAGCTAAGAAAAAAATTGTAATCTTTTTGTTTCAAGATCTTAGAAAATCATCTGTGACTTGTCAGAAAGAAAAATTTCTGGAACTATTACTTAGGACAGCATAATAGTTTTTCCCCTTGCATATTTTGGTACTGTTGATATGTGGCTTGAGAGAGAAAAAAATTTATAAGATGCAGAAATCATCATGCAAAAGGCAAGATGTAGGCTGTTGATTGCTAGGCATTTGATATAAATAAGCTTTCAGTGAAATAAATACGTGAAGCCCCATTGAAGTTGAAGATCTGATCTAGAGAGTTTTAAAGTGATTTAAGGAGTAGTCCTCTGTCATCTCAGTTGCTTGACATCCTAGAGCTGTATTCCCTAGAAATCACCACAGAAATCAAAAAGCAATAATTTAGTTTCCTGAGAAATTATATTCAAGAACAGAACAAAACTGCATCCATATAGTCTGACAAAAGCAGCTCTGCCCGAAGTTTGTCTTTCAAAAAGAGTAAACAGATACGTTGCCTCTGTCATATCATATGAATGTTCATGCTTTAGTCATAAGATAATATGTATGATTTTTCTTTTTTTAATGGTATGCTTGATATGTGCATGTAGAATAAGACTTTCATTCTGTATTTTAAGCTTTGACAAAAATAAAACTGAATGTGTGAGGTCATGTTTGGAAATCTAGAAAACGTGCTTAAACCAAAACTGTATTCTCCTGTCTTGAATGTTCTACCATTTCAGCTATGCATTTAGCAATTCCAGTAGATTCTGAAGACTACAAGTTATTACTGTTAGACGTGCATATCTGTTTATATTTAAACATGCTCGTCTTTTAACTGGTTAATCCCATTTTGAAGCCGCCTTTGACAGCATACCATGTACCAGTAAGTATTAGAGTGTACATTTATTGTTTGAAACAAGTAACCTCCCCAAAAACCCTTACGCATAGGTCTTTCAAGAATCTTTTCTTATTTTCGTGTAACCCTGATGTATTATGAAAGGGGCGTCCCACCCTTTCGAATAACCTTTTATCAGGGTGTATTTTCCTGCCATTGCTGGTTCTATCTTCTCTCTCTTAGGTAGTAGAGCACATGAAATAATTTGCTGTAATCTCAAAAACAGAATTACTGCATGAAACGTAAAATGTTGTATTTCAAGGACACTGAGGTACAAGAGCATGTCCAAAGAAGGGCAACAAAGCTGGTCAAGGGTCTAGTGTGCATCTTATGGGGAGTGGCTGAGGGAACTGCAATTGTTCAGCCTGGAGAAAAGGAGGCTGAGGGGAGACCTTACCACTCTCTTCCAGCTACCTGAAAGAAGTTTGTAGAGAGGTGGGGATCAGTCATTTCAACCAAGTAACAACTGATAGTATGAGAGGCCTCAAGTTGTGCCAAAGGAGATTTAGGTTAGATATTAGGAAAAATTTCTTTATGGAAAGGGTTATCTGGCATTGGAATGGGTTGACCAGGGCAGTGGTGGAGTCGTCTTTCCTGGAGTTATTTAAGAGTAGTGTAGACACAGGGATATGGTTTAGTCGAAGATTTGTCAGTGTTAGGTTAATGACTGGACTCAGTGATCATAAAGGTCTTTTTCAATAATTCTTTGATTCTGTAATACTGTTCCGTCGCTGTCATTAATTACAACTTCTCTAGTTAGCTTGTTCCTTATCCACTGTAACATGGAGTGCAAAGGGTTTGTGTACACCCTTGCTGAAGTACTTTAAGTGAATGCTTTTTGTATAATACTGCAAAGAACAGGTGGTGTTTGCACACTGGAAGCTGCATCTCAGCCTAGACCTTACAAACAACAGGTCTGATGTACAAACGTACTAAAATGTTCACAGTGTTCATTTAACTGTACCCTTTTTTATGTAACAGTAAATAGCTGAGAGCTTAACTGGGCTAAGAGAAAATCAGGAAGCCCTATGTTACACTTTACTGTAGAGTTTCACTCACCTTTCTATTAGTGTGCTAGGTTGCTCTTTATCTTTGTAGCTGTTGAACTTTTTCTTTCTTGAGGACGTACTCATTTGTTTTATGTTAATTTATCTGAATGCAGTGCTTGCAAATCATAAAATGTTTTAAAACTGCAGCTGGATTTTGGAATCATCACTTCTCTTGAAGTATTTTTTGTATTTGGAGAAGTATTTGTTTTGATAGTAAAACACGCAGTAGTAACACATTTTATGTTTTAAAGAAGTATTTCCTAAAGACAAGGAAAATGAATCTGTTTGGATGCTGTTCCTTAGTGTCTCAACATAATTTTTTTAAGCTGAAGGACCCTAAATTAGAGGGATCTGATGGAATGCAAGGAAGCTCTAAAAATATTTTGTCCCTTTGTTTTTGATTGAAAATTAAGTGTGCTTTATTAGCTGGATTTTTTGCTTTATTACAAGTTCCCTATTTGAAATCTTCTGAGGAGAGACCAGTGATATGAAACTCAACTTAATTATATTGGCTTGTAAAAACACAGAAAAGCATCAGTCTCTGAACAGATTACTAATAATGAGCTGTACAACATGACAAACTGTGTTGCCCACAGTTAAAACACAATTAGCTGCTCTTGAGTTTCCTATGCTCTGGCTGTTTATTCTTTTTCATGGCTGGTATGGTTTGGGGTGTTTCTCTGTGTTCAGTGCATCACTTGTGTAATTTTTAAGATGTTTTAACTTGTCATCAATACACTGGTATCTTGAGCGTAACTGGAGCTTTGTCCTAGCCCCATCTCTTGTCGCCACCTAAAAAAAATTCTGTAGGACTTCTGACATATACAGTGGCAGATTAAAATTAGATGGCTGAAATGGTTGTTGCCTACCCTGCCTCTCTAGCAGATGTTGCTGTCTCAAGGCTGCCATGGCCAATCTGTGTGTCAGCCACGGTAGTTTCCAGTCCAACATGTTCTCCCTAGTAGTAAGCGATAGGACAAGGGGAAATGGCCTTAAGTTGCACCAGGGGAGGTTCAGGTTGGATATGAGGAAGAATTTCTTTACTGAGAGGGTTTTCAGGCATTGGAACAGGCTGCCCAGGGAGGTAGTTGAGTCAGCATCCCTGGAGGTGTTTAAGAGACGGGTGGATGTTGCCTTGAAGGACGTGGTTTAGTGGTGTTGAAAGGGCTAGGAAAAGGTTGGACTAGATGATCTTGAAGGTCTCTTCCAGCCAAAAATGTTCTATGATTCTATGATTCTAAGATAGACTACAGACAGAAATAATGTCCAGAATAGCCCTAGGCTTTTGAGGTAATGTGTCAGAATTTTGGGATGTGGTTTGGAGATCAAATGCTGCTAGGCTCTGAAACTCAGAGTATGTTTTGTCAGTAAAGTCAGCTTCATCCATCAGTGGTCTGCCAAGCCCAGGTCACACGTGTACCCATGTGTGGCAGTCCCTCAGGTGTGCTGGTACAGTGGGCACCAGGCCTTCAGTGTAAAGTAGATTGTGCAGCTTTTGCAAAACTGTGTTTAGGAAGAGGCAGGGATGGTTAACATCTCAAAGCCATCTGTGCCAGCAGGATGCTAGGCTGTGCAGCTCCACCCAAGCCAGATGTGCAGATGTCAGCTGTGAAGACAAGCCCTTACCATCACACCTGGGCTCTCTCTGGCACTGTCTTTCCTCCTTCAGTGGCGCTGTTCCAGTCCTTTCCCTGCTTGGGCTGAGGGGACCATCCAACTCAAACGGGCCCACTGCAAACTCCTTGTCTGCACTGCCTCCTTTAAGAGAAGCAGCCACATGTGGATGGGAATCGCAGCTGTTGGCTTTGCATTTCTGGGCTGTAAAGTTTCCCAAGATACTGCATGGTGCATGGTTGGACTCAGCACCATTGTGTTAATTGTATGGCTGTACTTGGCAGCACATACCTGGAAGTGACGTGGAAGTAAAAGTGTAGGGGAGCAGAGCTCAACCCCTTTCTCCACCACAGTTCATCTGCCTCCACTGCTGTCCCAGCATGGTTTGGGCTGTTGCTCCTGCAGTGCTGGAGCCTTACAGTGTCTGTGCCTTTTAGTTACTTTGGACCATTGCCAGAGATTCTCCTGACGCAAACAATGGAAGGATAATGGCAATTTATTTTTTTGACAGTTTTATTTTCATAAAAGCAAAAGAGAATTTCCTGGGACAAGGAAAAGGCACTTGTGTAGCCTGAGGGTATTTTTCCCACTCAGCATCACAGACCTGCTGGATGTAGCGAACACAGGAGGGATTCTCCAAGACATTTTATAGTGGAAAATGTTAGGCAATCCAAATGGCTACCCGCTCTGCTACATGGAAAAGCATATAGGTAGAAGTCTGCATAGATTTGCAATGCAGTACGTATTTGGGAGGGAGTGTTCATGGAAATTGACTGGATGAGAAGGCAAGAGGTAGAAAAGAGAAATTTTCTAACAAGAAAAGCATATTTTATTGATTTTTAAAAAGGTTTAGCCATAAACCCCCAGCCTTCTGGGAGGGGTACTAAAGTGAAGGAAATGTGTGACTTGTTAGATAGAGCTGATAATGACTGAAGAATTAAATAATGATTGATGGAAGACAGTACTGGTTTGTAAAAAAACATTGCCTATGCTGTACAATGCAAGCCACTGAGAGCAGTCTGTTTGGCTGTACTTGCTTTGGTTATATTTTTGGTTAGGTGAACACTGAGGCACAGTGACCTGAGTTAGGTACTTTTTAGGTAATTGAACTTAGAGGGAGATTGCTTTTAAAATTCAAAACCTAACAGTGACAAGGTATTTACCACAGGAACATGGAGATCTCTGCAGATGTGGATTGGAAAACACGTTACAGATGATAGAAAGCTTGCCATTACTCACATTAGGGTGCATTGCACCATTCAAATGCCATTGAGAAATGAAAGACCTCTCTTGTCCATTAAAATCTGGAATTCACATTACAGTGATAGGTCCTTAACTGTTCTGCATCTTGACACATAGTAAATACATTCATTTCTCTTGTATTTTCTGCACAGTGTGTATAGGAAAATGTGTAAAAAATACACTGTCATCAGTATTAGGTTGATATCTTCTGAACAGCCACCTGAGACCTGATGTGCTCTTGCCTGCATTGTACATTACTTGTATGGAAAGTCAGGCTCTTGGGTGTATTCTCAGACCTCTCCTTGCTTCAGTAACATTAAATGATCACGGATGAGAATAGTATTTATTTTGTATGTTAGTACCCTCTAGGAGAGCTAACTGAAAACAGCTCCCTGCTTTGCAGGGATCATAGTCTTAAGTAATCTCACTTAATTTAATTACAGAGAACATAAAGACAGCACTTCTTCCACCAATCATTGCATTTTCCGCAACCCCCAGGTAGTCCTCAGGTGTTACAGTAATTGTTGTCCTCATCTGAGCCCATTTTTAAGACTGCAGTCAAAACTTAGCAATGCATCTGTGAAGTAACATGGTTTAGTATGTATTTCTCAGGTTCAAAGGTTGTGATGTTAGCTGATAAAATGGTCTAGTCTTGAGCTATTTGCTATGCAAACAGTATTCCAAAGAAAAAACAAGAAGCTGCTAGAATAACATTTTTTTGTTTTATATTCCTCTACGTATCCAGCACTCCACAAACGCAGTGACACTGCTTCTGATTATTAAAGATTTCTTAAGATGAAAACCAACTAAGATAATTTAAAAATATTTACCATAATTCAAGAATTCTTTGCATTATGATTAAGGAGAACTAGACATTAAGAAAATCTCATTTACACTTACCCTTCTCATCTGCACTTGCCCGTGATAATGACATTGTACTTGACAAAAATTATAAGGTACATATTTAATGTTTTTTTAATCATCTCCTCATGTAATTTCACAACTGAAAATGAGGGTGTCATTAGCTGAGTCACCAGTGTGCCTTCCCCATACTTGATTAGGAAAACTTTGCTAGTTCATGTAGAAATGTCAGGGGGAGGTGAGGGCTCCCCACAGGTCTTATCAGGGCAGGACCTGGCAGCCAAGGCCCGTCCCACCACCCCAGCCAGGGCAGCTGGGGGGCATTGGGCACCTCCCTGGGGTAAGGTGATGGGCTGAGACATGGGCCTGTGGGGGGGCCGTAGCAGACCCTGCTTTGCCACTGCATTGAACTGGGAGAAAGGCAAGGCCTTCTCATGGCTTGTGGAAATCGCTCCCTTGTAGATTGTTCCTTCTCAGGAGCTGGAGTGAAGGTGTTCCTTGCCCACCACCTTGGCAGCTGCGTGTGTCCGCCATGGTGCTCTGTGTCTTTCTTTCTGCAGACTCTGACCCAAGCACTTCACAGGTCAAAGTCAAGACCATGACTCAGTTGAGTTGTTGGCACTGACACCAGTCCCCGTGCTGGGGAACACAGGCTTCATGGTGTTGGCTGAACATTTCTGCAGAAGCTTTGTGGCTGATGTCAGACTGCTTTAGTGGGAATGTAAAGGAGGCTGTACATATGCATGGAGCAGGGTACATGATTCTTGAGTTTTGCTGAGAAATTCTGGCATTTCAGTGGAACATAGGCTTAAATAAGCAGATCATTACCAGGTCAGGAACAGCAAGGGGATAGAAGGGCAGAAAATGCAAACCCATACTCTGATACTGCCTTGCTGTTTTATGGAAAGGTCATTGATAAATAGAGATCATTCATCAAGGTGGCAGTAAGAGAAGCTTTCTTTTATTGGCCTTTTCCTACGGTGGCAAAAGTAGCTATTTGGGTTAGGCTGATGGTCTTCGAGATCACCCTGGAGAGGCTTGTCTGTTTGAGATGATTGCTATGACGGAAACTGTTGTCTCCTTGTTCTCAAAGACTCAGGGGAGCTGCTGGTCTCTGCTGTGAGGTTGTGGGGACTTGATACTTGGGCAGGACAGTGGCTGAGCAGCAGGCAGTCTGCTGAATTCAGTGTAGGTGCAAAAAAGTTTCCAGTGTTGATGAAAATTCTTTTCATACTGCCCATATGGACACCAGCAAGAGACGTTTCTGTTTCTTTTCATACCAGAGACAGGTATATATGGGGAAGAAAGATCACAGTTAGAAAACAGCTTCACTGACAAATCTCGAAATATAGGAGGTTTTCTGTTGTCCCCATAGCATCTAGTGTAATTTTGTTTAGGCTGCTAATTAAGATAAGCTTAGTGAAATGTCCTAACGCCCTGAAACGGTGAACTGAAACAGTGGATTTCACTACTTGTGTGTAAGAATACTGTGTTTGCTTCCTTTAGCTACGGGCATAAACAGTAACTAGTTAAAGGGCATAGCTTTAGGCTTTGCCTTAAGAAGAAGATGAAAAGATAATTGCTGGATAAGCAAGCGAGCATGGGGGACTGCAAGAGGGTAGCAGCTCAGCAAATGAGACTGGTTTTGAACCAGTAGCAATCTTCTTTCAATCTGCCTGGTTTTAAGGCTGTAATCTCCCCTGGGCAGAGAAGGTCTCTGTGTCTCCCTGTTGCGTGGCTCTGAGAACAGGCTCCCCTGTCCTGCGTGAGGCTGTGGTCAGCGAGGACAGGCCTTTGGCTGTGGCTTACAGCTCTGCTTCTTACTCTGCATAAGCTGATCCGCTTTCATTTTTGCTGGTACTCTGCTTGGCGTTCTTTTTATGAAGTGTTTTTTTGTTTTGCAAAGACCTATTTATCCCTCCCTTCCCT
The DNA here is from genome assembly GCF_000703405.1 of Apaloderma vittatum. NCBI lineage: Eukaryota > Metazoa > Chordata > Aves > Trogoniformes > Trogonidae > Apaloderma > Apaloderma vittatum. The sequence continues at coordinate 96,702 of NW_009732687.1, read as the reverse complement.
GCACCAATGGAGGTTTATTAGATCGCGTGGCAGTCTGCCATCTTCCTTATTAACCAAGCTTTTTCCCAAATAAACATGTTCCTTGTGTACGCTGCCTACTATTTGTGATTTGCTTCCCATTATAAAGCTACAATCTACAATATTAAAAATAATACACAGACAGATGTTTATCAGAGATTGAACAGGGTTTTATTGTACTGACTCTGGTATTTGTGGTTTGTATTTCTTTAATCTCTAGCGAAGTGTGCTTCCTCCTACTCTTCCCAGTTTACTGCTTCTGCCTCTTATTACCCTTATAACAGGTGGTGATGCCCTAGAAACATATTTTCTTTCAGGCTGTTATGTGTTGCAGTATGAACAGGAGCATGAAGAAGTATGACAGCATACTTTTCTTTATGTAAGAAGTTAGAAATTAGGCCTTTATTATAGAAATCTAGATTCACCCAGAGGCAGAAAGTTTTTCACCCTCTGCACTCATGACGCTAGCAGGGTATTTGATCACCCTCTGCTGGCTGTGCTGCCAGGGCTGCTACCAGTTTTCTGGATTTTTGGAGAGGCTTACACTCCGTTTAAGCTCCAGACATCACTCAGGATTTCATTTCGTGCATTTGAACTGTGTTACTCCAGTTTAGCCACAATTGGAGATCACTGGCTGTGTACGTGTATTTTTTATTTTTTATTCAAATGGATGGAATACAAATTCTGCCTCTGGGTCAGATAGTCGTCTCAGGCCCATTAAATAAGTAGCTGTGACATGCATCATAACAGTGGCCTAAACCACCATATTTTTCCAATATGACACTTTGTCGCTTTTTTTCCCTTGGCCTGTGGTTGGACTTACATTAGAAAAACAAGCAGCACTTAGCTATAATTAAAAATGCCCTACAGTAAGTGGGATGACAAAACAATGGGAATGCAGTTCATATGGATGAAGTCGAGTGTAAACGAAGTCTAAAAGAATTAAGTTGAATGCAAGGATAAAATTATCTTGTTGAGTAGGCACAGAAAGTGTAAAATAAGCCTACCCACTACAGCAGCAGATCTTGCATTTTACAATAAAAAAACCTCTGATCAGAGGGGTTTTTTGTACCATGAGGCAAACCCATCCTTTGCTGTTGCAGCTGAAACATAACCTTCAATTAACTATTTCAAATGCAGTGCTATATTAATGGGTATTTGTATATAAAGAGTTTTTACATACAAGAATCTACCTTGAACATGCGAGCAATATATACTATTTGCATACAGTTTATAAAATTAGGAAATGTTAATAATAATATTCTTAGTATTCCTCTTTTTTCAAGGTACTCTAGTTTTACCTGGAAGTATGTTTATTAAAACTCTGTGTTGAAGAATCAGTATATCACCAAGATAAATTTTAAAATTATGCTGCATGCATAATTACAAACATCATAAGACATAAGAAAAACTGTGGTTTTCAACCTTCAGTAGCTGTCATCTTGCTTCAGGTTTAGCTCCAGTCAGAGCTTTGCTGACCAACCTACTGATGTTTCACTAATTACTGCTTGAAAATGAATAGAAAAAGTGCCTAGCTTTGAAACATTATTCATGAAAGAAGGATCATGCTGGCTTGTTTTCAGAATGGGAGCTTTTCCTCCTCTTCTTGTCTAGACAGGGCAAGTACAAGACTTTGTACTGAAAAGGTCTCTCTGGTGTGTCATTAGGCACGTTGGTCTAGTCTGGACTGATCTGGATTTCTTTGTCGGAGTGTTTTGAGGTCACTCCTAGTGTTTTGCTACAGAGGTCTGCAGCTTTATTTACTAACTTTCAGTTTGACAATACTCTTATATTTGCTGTCTACTATTGCCATCAACCTGACTTTGATGCACCTTACTTTACAAGGAAGGGTTCTCTTCTGGTTTTAGTAAAAGCACACACTGTTTAAATGCGTTTACTATGCAAACTACTTGGGGGTGCTGAATTTTCATTTACAGGTCACAAATACCTGATACTAAATATGTTCCATGTTCAGAAGTGTTTGTGTTTTCATTGAATATTCTGTTGAATTAATTTGTCCCATTCCTACAATATATTTTTCGGTTAAGTATTTTCTTCAGACTTCAACAGAATCTGATTATACAGGCTTAAGTTTTGCAGGCTTTAAGTTTCCTCTTTTTGTTAGATTTAGAAGTTACTTTTGTGTCGTGGGTTGATCCTGGCGAGCAGCTCAGCACCCTCACAGCCACTCGCTCTCCGCCCCCTCCTGCGCTGTGGGGCAGGCGAGAAAATAGGAGGAGTAACTGGAGAAAGACAGTTTTAATAAGTGAAGGAAAGAGGGGAAAAACTCAAGTTATCCAAAGGCAGTCACTCGCCACCTCCCACAAGTAGGCTGATGCCCAACCAAGCCTCTGAACAACGGGAAGACAAATCCCCAATTTTTATGCGTGGAAAACTTCACTTTAGGACTCAAGAAAAAGACACAGGAAAGAATTAAATAATGTGGCCACAGTAACATGCCAAATGTTCTAACTTCAAGCAATATGACATTTGGTATTTGTCTTTCAGATAGAAGCAATATGTCCTTTGCCACTGTAATTTCATCTTGTGTTATATTCCACATTTAAGATACCTGGAAAGTTTGAACTCTTTCAAGCCAGCTTTTCTAATCTTCTGAGGCATCTCTGTTTTCTTGTTCCAGTTTCTTACTTCGTGAAGTTGCAGAAATAGTCTTTAAACTGTTTTAATTATAGCGTTCTTAGTGTTGAGACAGATCTTTTAAGTCTCCTTTCCAAAAGTGACTGCTAAGGACTTTCTTAGTTCCTTAGATTTCAAAAGCTCTGTTTGGTTATGAATTTTTGTATACTCTGTACTCAAACCAGAAAAACCTGAGCCCTTAAATACCTCTTAAATGCCAATCCTTTGTTGTAGCAGAGGACAAAGTGACAAAGGAAGAAGGAAAAATATTTTGTTTGTACAGTATGTTATTGTACAGTTTTAATAGTACAAGTACTACAGAGTTGGACTGAAAAATCTTTAAATCATGAAGACCTTGCTTAGAAAGATACTCACTGATTTTTTAAGTGCAGTTTGACCAAGTGAAATAGAGAGAGAATTTTTTTTCCCTGCAGGAAATGCTTATTTTCATTGCATAGCATTTTATAGCTTTTGTTTATATTCCAGAGTAGCATTTTATATGTTACACATGTTGATGCCTGTATTTTTGCAGCAGCAGATTCTTGCTGGTATGTGTACCAAAGTAGCATTAATACCCTTGATAAAAAGTGGTCAGAGTGAAGTCTGCAAATCACTTTTACCTACAATCCAATTTCCTAAGAAAAATTATTTAATTTAATTTCTCAATTTATTTTTTCTCTCCTTTGCTATTACTGTGCTTTTTTTACACATCAGATACACATGGGTAAATATCACACCTCAGTAACTGTTTTATGTGCTTTTAAGAATTAGGGGTCCTATCAGTTCAAACAGGTCCAAGTGCTGTTAAGATTAAAGGAAGAGTCTCTTATTGATACTGTTGAAGATGAACAAATGCTGTCTCTTTGCTGGGAAGGACCAGAAATCATTTTTCTGAAGCAGAATCAGGCAACCCAGGCTGTAGCCTTAGGGGAGCCAGGGTTCAGGGAATGGCACTACTTTATTAAACTACTTGTGTTTCTAGTCTGTCTAGTTTGCCTCTGCTTGTGAGTGGCAATTGCCAGAATTTGTCAACATGCTGGAAGTGTAATAATGTAAATTATAATTTGTCTAGATATAGTATGTCCTCTGTTCTCTGAAAGTAGTGTATTTAGCTTTGGAACAAGCCGAGTGAGAAAGCTTTTTATAATTGCGTGTATATTTTTGCGAACATTTCTTAATTACATCTCATATACTTGCTATAAAGCTTTGTTTCTGGAAGTGACGTTTAAACGATCGGTTTAGTAGAAGGGCAATGGAATTTTAGTTATCAGCCATAGTGAACAAACTTAGTATATAATGCCTCATTTGAATGCTCAGGTGTTACAGTTTCAGACGGAAGACAAGTCAGTCCGACTGAAGCCTTGCCTGACTGGGCTCTGAAAATTAAAGAAGAAACATCCGGGACTACAAGGCACTGGCCTATACTTCCCATAAAAAGCTACTGCTGGTTAGCAGTTACTGAATCTTTACCAGTAAACAAAAGGCCAAGGAGGGAGGTAATGTCATCCCTGTCTGAAGGGGTGAGTGTGTAGCTCTCCTGTCGATGTCACACACTTCGAGTGAGGAGATAAGGAGTTTTCCTTGACATTTTTGGGGGAAGAGCTAGAGATCAGACTAGCTGAGGTATTTTACCAGGATTAGTTAGCCAGCCTTTATCCTTTTGCAGAGGAAAAGAGAGAAGTAAGAAGGAACTTGAGGTCGCAAAGTTTTTGTCTAAATACTTGGTCTCATAGGAATTATTTTCACGATGGAACCTTATTTAGGGGAAACGTCATTTCTTTGCAGTGAACCAAATATATAAAAGATAGCATGCCTGTGTATAGCATTCAGACGCTTTATAGAGGTTTTAGAAGTTTACTGACTTTGTAAAGCAAACTGGCATGTGGGAGTTCAGTGTGCAGACTGAATGCTTGATTGTAATTAGTTGGGAGACTGGCAAATTGGCTTTGGGAAGATAGTTAAGGAATAATTGTCTGTGTCTGGACAGGATTGTTTTTGGTTGCAAACTACACTGTTGCCTTAGAGCTGATACTATTTTACATTGTTCAAGACTACTTTTTTTTTTTTAATGTGGGACAATTATTATTTTTATTCATAGTGCTGTCTTGCCCCAAATATCCAAGGTGCCACACAAACATGGCTGAAAACGTGGTCTTTGTCCAAAGTGAACAATAATCAGCATGAGCTACAAAAGTATAGTGTCTGTTTTTTAAGAAGTTGAATTTCCCCAAATGCGAGGTCTGGTTTACTAGTGGATTGATTCTGATGATCTGGAATGTGTGACTAATATATATTTGCGTATATATATTCATATATAGGTCTACACACACAGACGCACGTATATATAATGCTACAAATACTGTATTACTTATTTTGGTGTTGAAGCGCCAAACACCCATCCATGATCCACTTGAATATTATTGCCCTTAATATCAGTCATTCTAGCAGTGAAGAAGGTAAGCATCAATTTCCTCACAAATTTTTGTTTTGGTTTCTTTTTTGCCTTTCAGAGTGCAAATTCACCTGCGCAAGTGGTAAATGCTTGTATCTTGGTTCATTGATTTGTAACCAACAGAATGACTGTGGGGATAACAGTGATGAGGAGAACTGTCTGCTTGTAACAGAGCATCCACCTCCAGGCATCTTTAGCTGTAAGTACTCGCTCTTTGTGCACCTGTGTATGTGTGTATGTTGAATGTGTCTGTTTACCTCAAAAATCAGTCTGTTAAGAAACTTGGTCTGCAGTATGATATCTGGGAGGCATGAGACGGAAGAAGTAAATACATTTTTTTCTCTGAACAAGCAGTGATTCGTAACATGCTTTCTCTAGGTTTCTAAATGTGTGAAGTTGTAGTCATGCAAAAGGAGTTTATGCTGCAGGTATTGAGGTTATAATCATATGGATCGATCATATGTGGCTTTTGAGAAAGAAAGCATAATATATAAATGATTAAATAATATGTTTTCCAAGGTTCTAAAAAATATTTTCTCTGTATGACAGTCTTTATATGTTGTTAAGACTATTAAGAAAGTTGTAATCTTTCTGTTAATCAAATATATTTTACTAGTGCTGAGATCAGCATCATTTGGTAGTTCATCGGGCTTTTTTAGGTATATATTTAAAATACCTGTTATTGCTTTGTGCATAAATATCTCAGAGTGCCGGAGTTTATCACCAGGATTCTGTAGTGCTTTCCACCCAGTGATGTACACGGAAATCAAGCTTTGTTTTTGTGTGTTCTGCAATATCTTATAGTTCAAACACAGATGAGCTTTCTGGATATGGGAGAAATTTTCCAGTAATGCTTCTGGTCTACAAATGCACTAGAGATGCTATTACATCACTTTACCACTTTCCAAATGGTTTGGTTCTGCCAGTACTAACATCCTTCAGCAGCCGGTTTCATCTCTATTCATGACTATGACTTAGGAATATCGGTTAGTTAAGCTGTTATTAATAATAAGAGTTATGAGCAGCATATATCTGTGATTTTTTAACGAATGCATGTGCCATTAAGCAGGACAGTCACTGAAGTGGATTCATAGTAGAAGATGAAGTCAGGAGTTGGATACACACCTTTCCTTCTGTGCCCTCTAGCACCCAAATGAACATGTGTCTAAATGTTGTACTGTAAATGTTTTTAAATCTTATGATTTGTGGTACTTTGGTACCTCTAAAATGATCTCAGAGGTTCTGAAGTAATAGTGGTCTAACATATGCTTTTATTTTACTTGATTTTATTTTTGTTTTCATTTGTTTTTTTTGGAGTGGAACTCTTTCCAGAGCCCCAGGACTAGCTATGGGCTTTGGTAGCGGGTCCAAATCAAAATGGCATATGTATTTTTGCCACTGTAATAGCAGATGGAGGGAAGGACTTCAGTGACAAGCAGCACTTGGGGCTTCACAGGTGGTGGTGCTGTGCAGCCATGCTGGCACCCCGAGGGTTCCTAGGTGGAACTCACAAAGTCTCCTTCAGCTTGAGGTCTGATAGCCGGGGTGCTAGTGGTTTTTCAGTACCTCTCTGTGCTGTTGGGAGTTGCACAGTAATCACAGCAATGTGTTGGCGCCATGCGCTGGCCTTCTCAAAAGGCCTTTGGACTTTAGAAATTGCTACTTGCTGATTTAGGTTCTGCAGACTTTGGACTTTCCCTGTCACATCTGTCCCTTCAGGCATTGCAGTAGGCCACGAACATGAATGTGTCTCTAAAAAAACTCCTGTGGCAGATTTCCTACTGCTTGCACAGGAACTTCAGGTGGCATGTTTCGTAATCTTGTCTCTGGGAAATCGTGCAGGTCATTCTTACTTTTCAGTGGACTTGGAGAAAAATGGTTTGCTTCCATCTCAAATCAGCCTTTTACAGACATGAGGACTGTTACCACCCCTCTGTCAGCTACAGTCTGGGAGGGTTTAAAAAAAGTTAAAAAGTAAAGCCAAGTCCTTCACATGAATTGTTTCCTTCAATCTGTTAAATTTTTTCATTTTCTCTGACTTCTGAAATATGGTGTGCAATAGTCCACAGACCTCCCCAGTGCTGTGTGAGGAGGAATAATTAGATAAACAGTCTTAAGTCCTTTAGGAACTATGTTTGCTGGTTTTGTAACAAACATTGCAGATAATGAGTTTGTAGAGGAAATATTTGATTTATTGCTGGGAGCATTTGGAAGTGTTTAACTTTTTGCTTACCTTGTGGCAGAGAAAGCAGTTTATTCTTTGTGGTGTTTGGGAATATTGATAGTGACTGTACTGCTTCATTGGGACAGAGACTGTGTGACAAGTGTTGGTAAATAAAGGGACTTCTGCTTTAAATAAAAAAACCAAAACCCAGTGAAACAGGGTCCTAATGGTGAAACAAGGAGAAAAAAGATTGAAGCCAGACGGGAAAATAATACAGTTATAAACAGTATTTAAAACAAATGAAGATTAGCTATTAAATAGGCTGCTACATGGTAGAAATCAGTGCCAGTTGGTAATAGGAAAGAGCAATATTATGGATGTGGCAGTTCGTTGGGTTGGCTTATTCCAGCCTTGAAAAAATATTTCTAGAATACTTGTTGAAGTGAGGTCCCCAGGCCTTAGGGGGATGACATGTCGAATTAAGAAACTTGTGCGTGCTTCTGCTGAATGATTTTAATGGGGATCCCTACCAGAGTATGCCAGAGTACATCCACTAGAAACGTCTCAGCTGATGAGGCTGCCTTCCAACACACAAGTACATACACATTCGTTGGCCTCTAGTTATTGACAAGACAGCAAACACAGCATTAAAAAAAAAATCACTGGAGGAATTTTAAAGCAAGAATTTATTTCTAGTAGGTGTTAAATATTAGCTCGATTGTTTCATGTTTTTGCTTATGCACAGTTCTTAAATGAGGAGGGAACTTTTGAAAGGAGCCCCGTGTAAGTGTGGGCTTGTCTGCATCCGAGCCGGGTGGCCTGTTTCTCTCTGGCACTGCTCCTGCCTTTACCTGGAGCACTCTGGCACTACTGTGGTACGCCTTGCCCTCTGCTGTTTCTTCAAAGAATCCCTTCCTTACACTGCATTCCATCCTATCCTCCTGGGGTTGAAACAATATTAATCTCATTTCCCAGTAATACATAGATAGCCTCCAAATGATGTCTAGATAAATAAATTTTCATATGGAAAATGCTTTGTTTTGGTTTATTTAAGCAGTATGTACCATGTTAGCGGTAACCTGTATTTTCCAGCTACTGAAACATTTCTCATTTGTGTTCTTGCCAGGAGCCAAATCCAGAATATCTTGTTGGGGCTTATTGTTTAGTTAAGTTAGGAAGATATTTTTTGTTCATGACCTGCTCCCTGTATCTTGTGGTTACAGCAGACACTCTCTCAATGTGTTGGAGGAGTTTAAATCTCCCAGACCTGGTGTTCCTCTCTCCTTGCTGGTCTTACCTGGCTCTAGCGTGAAGGCTGTTAATTCAGTCTTTTAAATGTTGCTACGGAACTCGGTAAGATGCCTCATGTGTGCAAAGTTAAACAAAATGTGTCTTTCTGCAGCCATTTGGTTTTATTAATTTTCCTGTGTTTAAGTGTAGGTAGGTTTTTCTTATGCTGCTACATGGGCAATTTAGTCTGTGTAGCACAGAGAAATGGGAGTGCACCCGGGGAAAATCTGTACCAGCTCCAAAATGTGTTAGGGTCTGATTTTAGACAACTCAAGCTGCAATCCAGCAAGTTGGTCAAAATATGTGCTGAGGCATTTCAGCCGAGCGTGTTAAGGTAACAGCTTGCTTGGTTTATGTTGGGATTTTTAACGCAGGTCTGGTGATGTGTGTTGAAGTGTACCTCCCCCTCCTCGGTGAGGACACGTTTCCCCACAGGCAGCCTTGTGCAAAGTAGCTCATGTCAACATTTGGTAGGTTTATTTACTGTTTTTTATTTTCATCAACTATGAAGACTTATTGATTGAGATAATGGAGATGGCTGTTCTTTTAACACTGCTTGGAGGTCATGGGTGTAGTTAACGGTGCAAAGCCATGACAGGGAAAATGAAGAGTAGGTTTTAAACATCACAAACTTGGCCTTGGTGGCAGCTTGCTCCTTCACGTGCCGTGCAAAATTTGGACTCCAAAGAATTAAAAGAGTGTGCCTAGTTCTAGTAGGATATGGTTCCTTTGTTGGAGCATTTCCCTTTGTTTTGCAACAAAAGATTAGCCTGCCTTGTCCTGCTAAAAGTAGATTAGATTTTGAAACGGGAAGCGAAGTCTGTTGTCTCTTTGCAAACTGCAGTATCCAAGTCCTGTCTAACTGAGAAGGGTTGCAGTGTTGGTGATTTTAGTTCTTTTAATTGTTTGGTGGAAAACAGTACGGGCAGTTTTTTCTGCTGTGATCTCTATGTTTTTGTGGGCATATGAAACACAAATATTGACATACATGAGATTTTGAAGAAGAATAAAATACGGGAGAACAAATCCTTCTTGTCATGTGAAAATTATGTCTACAGCAAATTTCAAGTTGTCAGCATTGATGGAGGTGATGTGTCATGGCTGTTTTGGCATAGAGCAGTTTGCTGTAGGAGTTCATTTTCCTCTGCAAGGTAAAAAAAACCCAAACAAATCAAATACATAGCTCTCCCTTTCACCACCCCCACCTACTTCTGTCAGCTCTGAGCCTTGCAGGGATCTGCAGGGGGTTGGAGAATGATTCTGTTTTAAAAACAAAAAGCTCAATCAAAGGGAAATATTTTGTTTAAAGAGACCTTTGGCATCCCCCTCTGACTGTGACACCGAATTTGCGCAGATAAAAACAACCGCTTAGATTTACATTTTGATTGTGCTTCTGCTTTCATGTGTGCCGGGCTGTCCCACTTCAGGTGAAATTTATCCGTTTCTTTAAATATTTAGCAGTCTAGCATTGATGTTAATGAAAGTCTGGCACTGCTATTTTGAGCATTGCAACAATGATAGTAATTTTCAGTGTCAGATTACTGCTTCTCGGAGGAAAAGGGAGATGGGAGGATTAAAAAAAAATTGTTTCGGGTCTAATAGAGTTTGTCATCAGCCTGGCTGTGCCAGACAGATGGATCATGAATACTGTCTAGACGCTCTCTGCCTGAGTGGAGCTGTGGTCTCTAAGGACAAGCAATGAGACGCCGGCTTAAGTGACTGGGGAAAGTCAGGACGTGCTCCCCTCTAATCAGATAGTGATCGGGCTGATCCTGCCCCGCCGGTGCTGGGAGCGGGTCGATACTGATCCTGGCTGAAACTTGGCTATTACGGGGCTTTAGGGGGGGAAAGGAGAGGGATGGTGTTACGACGCGATTGATTTCAGCTGCATCTGCTGAGGGACCGCGGGGTGGTTTAGCTGGGAGTATGGATCGTGGGAGGGAGTGGATTGGGAGAGCCATCATCTGGCTGTAAAGCACATGCATAAAACTACGCTGTCACCTGTGTTTATCGATCGCTTTGGTCACAGTATACGCTTGAAAAAGCTTATTTTCTTCCTTACTTCTTGATTTGGCCCACTTGTTCCGAAGGGTTCCTCTCTCCACTCTACCTGGGGCTGAGTGTGTCCCCAGCTGTTAAGATGAGGTTACATGAGGCTGCCTACAGTTTGGAAAGGAGAAGCTGTGTTAACCAGGTGAGACCCATAGCCTAGGGCAGATCTTGTGCTACTCAGTGATCTCTCATGCTGTTACTTGTCCTTTCTCTGTCGCTAAGCACAACTAATGGTAAAGAAATAAAAATTTCTGATGCACATGAAGTGATAAATTTTTTTTGAGTGGTGGAGTAGTAACAAAAACTTAATCTGATGCATATGCTAACTTAAAAAGCAAGAAGTTATCTGGATTTTATAGTACAGAATAAGCAGTAGTGTTATGGATTTTAGTTCTTTGTGTATACAACTAAATACTCAATATATATTTTTATTTTCAGCCTGTAGGGCTGTTTTGTTTCTTAAAGTGATGTAAGCAGATTCTGTGCTTTGTTTTGAAATAATTTCATTTTTGTATCTTTTTGAAGCACATCACAGAATGTTAGCAATTAATATGAGCTGGATTTTTTTTTTAAACCCAGAGCATTAATTTTGTGTTTTCCTTTAGTATTTTGTATGTATTTTTAAAAATACTGTATTTCCTGATGTTTAATAAATGAAGTAGAGTGCTGGTCTCATTAATGCTGTAATACAACTGCAGTGGAATTCAGTAACGCTAAGGTTTGCCCATTCTTCATCTGGAGCCTCACAGTATTAACAACTCGGACAAGCCAGGCGCACACATACGTGGCCAGTAACAACCGTGAAATATGCGGGTATAACGTCAGGTATTTGCATCTGCTTACAAACAGGGCTGAACTCGGCTCCTGGTAAGAAGTTTCCATTTCATAAAGTTTCCAGCTGAACATTAATCATATTTTTACAGTCAATGAGAAAAGAAATAAAAGCTCACAATGCCCTGCAGATGAAAATGTAGCTCTGAAATGCTATATTATTCATTTGTAAAGTATGTATGTCAGTTGTATCACTTTTAATCAAGCAGTAGAAACAACATTTATTAGAACTGTGTGTATTTGTTCTTCATACACTTTTCATTCACCCCTCCTTCAATTCATTCACCCCTCCTTCAATTCATTCACCCCTCCTTCAATTCATTCACCCCTCCTTCAATTCATTCATCCCTCCTTCAATTCCTGTTAGCTTTTAGGAAACTTCATCTAATAATGAACATTACAGTTCTTAGTATGATTATGCCTGGTAATGCTTTTGCTTCCTCCTGTTTCCTCTTTCTGCTATCAATTTCTTACAGATGCAAACGAGAATTTTAAGTGCTTCAAGTGTACAGTGTATTAAAATCTTCACTCAAAGTCTGATTTTTATGTTTCTGAGAGAGTGTCTAAACTTCAGACTGGGTATCTCAAGTGCAGTAGTGGCCAGGCATGATGTGATTTCATATCTTGCAGGTATGCTTGGCTCTGCAAGAGACAAGAACTCCTTGTGGACCACTCTGAGGCAGGGAAATGGTCTCTCACAGGCTCTGAGGGCACCCTTTTCAAACTGTTCTCTCCACCAAAAGTGCACGGTAGCAAAAATATTTCATCAGTGCAGACCTAACTAAAGTACAAAACCTACAGCACAGTATCGTACCATCAGCACAGTTCTCTCCCTGGAAAGAGGGAGAATAAACTGTTAGACAACTATTTTCAGACATTATTTCACATATGACTAATAGATGCTGAAACACGATATCAAATATCATATAGAGTAGAACTGAAAAACTTTTGTTGCTTTTGTTTTCCATCCACATTAGTGAGTATGGTTCATTGCTGTCCTTCCTCTTTCTTTACATTTTTGTTTGCAGGGGTCACACTGTACAGTGCACTAGAAGCTGCCTGGCTGCATCTCTCTGAGCCTTACACGTGGTTCTGAAATCCTGTGTGAATTTTAAAGCCACTACTTTCCCTGTAATTCATTCAATTCACATTGGTTATCTCCAGTAAACGCTCATTAGGAGCAATATGTTTATGCTGTGCTTGCACTTGGCTAATATAAGCCTGGAGGAGCAGTCACAAACTATTTCTTCTGTACAGCATTGGAAGATGTTCAGATGCTTAGGTAACATGAAAATTACTTGTATTTTCTTATGAAGTGTTTCAGAGAATGTCCTTTGAGGCAGCTCATTTTTTTTCCTAAATATAAATTTCAAAACACAAAAAAGGGACATGGAGTGAAACTAGATGATCTTCCTTCTCTAGGAGTGCTACAGTCTGGTATTTGATTGCTTTTCATTCTGCAGATGCATATCTGACCCTTTATCTCCAGAAACTCTTCACCTCTGTGATGAAATGAACCACTGTTACTTTGATTGCGCAGGCTCATCTTCTCCTTCTATTTTAAAATAACAGTTGAGATGAAGATGAATAGGGACTTTACTTGTATGTTCTGGTATAAATAAATGCACATTGAAAATCGTCTGTCTGAAGTTTCTGTGTAGCATAACATATAGCATCCTGGTTGTGCTCCGAGAAATCCATGCTTTTCAGCGATCTCTGTGGTCTGTATTGTGTGTGAAGTGATGTTTTTGCATATCATTTAGTGTTTGACCAAAACACATTTCTTTGGCCAGTAGTGTACAGCTATTTTTCTCAGACTGGAAAGTCTGAGGAACTTTATTTTCTCCACACTTTCGGAAGTGCTTGAAACAGGTGTAAGCTCTGTTGCCCCTTGTAGTTTCTCCCTCACAACTGTCCCTCTGCAAATGCTTGTGCAGCCACACGGGAATTGGGTTGGAGACCTGGCCTGTTTCTGTGAACTCTGAGGAACTTCCGCTTTGTTTTGGCCAGTGTCATGTCTTTGGTGCTGTTCTCAGCTCAACTCTGCAAGGTCCTGGGCTGGCACAAAGCAGAAGGCAGTAGAAGTGGCTCCTTTCAGAGGTGGTTTATCCTTGACTGGTTTAAGGTTTCCATAAAATGGTAGTGTTATTAAATGCCTTAGTCCTTGCCTTACTAAATCATAATATTTAAAGCCCTTTCCCTGAGTACAGGAGAGTTTGAGAATCAAGAGCTGATTGTTGCTTTTGCCCATCTCTCCCATTCTGAAAATCTCATCATTTATCATTTTTTGTCACAGAGAAATGAAACAGGAGAATGAAGTATCAGAAAGGGTCTCTCATGACCGTTCATGGGCTTGGGTTCATCTGGAATGAACCTATGCTAGTAGAATGTAATACAGCATTTCAATAGCGAAGCCCAATTTCGCTTAAGACTTGGGGCTTTATTGGAATAATGTTGGCTAGTTGAATGAGTTCATAGGAAGAGCTGTCCTGGGTCGGATAAAAAGCCCAGCTATCCCAGTATCGAACCTGGCGCTGACCAGTTGCAGGTGCTAAGGGACAGCGTATGAACAAATTAGATAAACAGTTGTGCTCGTCCCAGTAAACCTTGTTCCTTGGGGGAATGCTGCAGCACTCTGCATGAGGAGCCCAGGATTTCTGTTCTCCTGAGAGAATTCGGCATTTAGAAAGGGCTGGAACTGAGGTAAAGAGAAAATGTCCCACTTCCTAAGCGTAAGAATGAGAGAAGATCCATAAGCCGTTTGCTAACCGCTAGGTAAGTTGGTTTCTTTTATATTGAGCACCTTCTTTTCGTGTTAAAGGCATTTTGAATATAGTATGCAAGCTTGAAAGTGCTGAAGTCATGTGAACCTGAAAGACTATTTGTCTGAGTCTTTTTACGTATTTTGTAAGGAACAAATACTTTTTAATTTTTCTAAGCTTACTGTTTTTTCTGAGTAGTGTTGGGGTTTTTTTGTTCAGGATTTGTGGACTGTGTGACAGCTTTTTATTTAAGAGTGAACCCAATTCATCTTGTGATGAAATTAGGCCTAAATTTGGCTTGGATATATAAAAAATCAAATGCACACACAAAGCCTGCTGCATGTAGAAAACACAGTTGTCACCTGTAACTCTGTAGCACATAGGCGTCAAATACTGTGGGTGTACATGTGCGTATATTACAGCAGGCTTGCACTCATTTTGAGTTTATTTACATGCATATTGTATGAAAACGTAAGGAGTGAATACAGACTGGTTAGCGTTAAGAAAAATATCAGCAACATAAAAAGATCTGTACCTCAGCTCCTACGAAAACATAAATTGGCGTTTCTGTCTTTATTTTAAGATACTCCCTCTTTTAATTACAGGTTGAGGGGTAAAATCAAGGCCAAAATACTTTTTCGCATTCCATTTAGGCCAAATGAGGCAACTGGCCAACTGTTTGTGCTGAGCCGCTGCTGGGAGCTAAAGGAGAACAGATCAGGAGAGTTGTTAAATTAGTTCTGTATTGTACATGATAGATGACTTTTCTCTAACTTAACAGTACAGTCTAAGCAGCTAGAGAGAGATGTGTGTGGCGCAGTGTTAGTCCAAGCATACATGATAAGATCACAGCCCTACTTATCTTTCCAGCAGCATTGCTACACTGGTAGCTTCCTCGTTCCTTCTTGGATTTCTCCTCCTTCTTTCCTTCTGCTTCAGTACTGCAGTGCAATAGCTCCATAAAAGTAAGACAGATTAAGGACCTGGGGGGTGTAGAGATAATAATGACGCACTATGTGAAAACTGAGTCTGGCACCTAGTAGCACCTTGATAGAAATAGAAAGCTGTGATCACAGTATTAAAATATGCTAACAAGCTGAAGGAGCTAATGGGCTAAATTTTTACAGTGCAGATGTTCATCCGGCACTTGTGCTGAATGCAGTAACAAATGTGTGGGGGCTGATGGTGATATTATTGTGTTCTTGGCAGCACAGTCCTCCAAAACAATCTTCCTCTCCTTGATTTTTACCAAGATTTAGAATGTTCTTTTTTGTGGTCTAAGAAAACAGACGGAAGTGTCTGTAAACAAATGGATGTGACCAAGGCTGGTTGGGCAAGGGGTGCCTTTATTCAAACAGGGGCTTCTGTGAGAATGAGTGCACCTCTGTATGTGGTGGTGGGGGTCAGTGTCTCAGTTCTTGGATACTTCATGCTCTACGTCTCCTACTAAATTTCAGATAGTTTTGTTGTTAGTTTCAAAACCTAGCTCATCTGGCCAGAATTAACCATCTGCTTTGAGAAATTGTAGAGCCACGATCTGATGTAAGGGTCATCTCCCTGTGTTTTCCAGAGGAGAGTCGATAGTTTCCTGGAGGAGTCAACAGTGGCCTGTGTTCTGTGCCAGTACCTCAGCCTGGCCACCTGTCTCATGATATTTCACATATTCAGTCTCTTCCTTCATGTTCAGTGCTTTGTAGCTAATGCCAAGAACGATGTCGCTTATAGAATCTTTCAGCTGTTTCAATAGGAAATGATCTTGGCTTCTTTCACTGAATCACAGAATGTCAGGGGTTGGAAGGGACCTTAGAAGATCATCTAGTCCAGCCCCCCTGCCAGAGCAGGATCACCTACAGTAGGTCACACAGGAACGCGTCCAGATGGGTTTTGAATGTCTCCAGAGAAGGAGACTCCACAACCTCCCTGGACAGCCTGTTCCAGTGCTTTGACACCCTCACAGTGAAAAAGTTTTTCCTAAGGTTTTTGTGGAACCTTCTGTGCTCCAGCTTGTAGCCATTCCCCTTGTCCTGTCATTGGACATCACTGAGAAGAGCCTGGCTCTGTCCTCCTGACGCTCCCCCTTGACATATTTATAAACATTAATGAGGTCACCCCTCAGTCTCTTCCAAACTGAAGAGACCCAGCTCCTTCAGCCTTTCCGCATAAGGAAGATGTTCCACTCCCTTCATCATCTTTGTGGCTCTGCACTGGACTCTCTCAAGCAGTTCCCTGTCTCTCTTGAGCTGAGGGGCCCAGAACTGGACACAATATTCCAGATGTGGCCTCACCAGGGCAGAGTAAAGGGGGAGGAGGACCCCTCTCAACCTACTCACCACACCCCTTCTAATACACCCCAGGATGCCATTGGCTTTCTTGGCCACGAGGACACATTGCTGGCTCATGGTCATCCTGCTGTCCACCAGGACCTTCAGGTCACTTTCCTCTATGCTGCTCTCTAAGAGGTCAGTCCCCAACCTATACTGGCACATGGGGTTGTTCTTTCCCAGATGCAAGACTCTACACTTGCCTTTGTTGTATTTCATAAAATTTCTCCCTACCCAACTCTCCAGCCTGTCTAGGTCTTGCTGAATGGCAGCACAGCCTTCTGGTGTGTCAGCCACTCCTCCCAGTTATTATGCCATTCATAGCAGTCAAAGATTTGCTGGAAATTGTTGGAAATCATTATGTTGCAAACCTGCTCTTTCTTTTTTTGCCTCCCTGACAAAGGTACTGGCTTGTTTGCTTTGATTACCAGGATGGAAGGGGCCTGTGGCCGCAGCTCTCACTGTGAATACCTGTCACTTTTGATAGGCTGTTACACTGCACATCATCAGTCAACTGGCCCTCAGTATTTGGGGTTGGCAGTGCTCATCCAGCAAATGCATTTACTGTGCTATATAACACAGGTTTCAAACCACGTACACTTTTGACAAGCCTATTAGATAATGTTTGGGTAAAATAAATTCCACTGATTTTAGAAAACTAAAAGAAGGACTGAAGTGATAACAAGGAATGGAAGACGTGGTGTCAGTGAATAGGTCTTGTCAACAATTCCAGGTTTTCTTGGCATCTCAGTCACAGACTTTTTTCCTGATGAAATCATTATTGGTTTTCTTCCTTAATTTTTTCAATTATAAAATAGGCATAATGATGTTCATCTGCTTTGCAGAAGCAAAAAAAAAAAGAAGATGAAATTTTTATGTGGTTGAAAAACATGCAAAGTTGTTAAGATATAATAACCTCAGAAGAATTGGTATTATACTGGAAAAATACAATGATAACTTGACAGTGAGAATTAAAAAAAATGTATCTGCTTTATGTGGCATATTAACGTTAGCACATACCATCCATTCTTAATAAATTTATCTTTAATTTTTCACTTGTATTTTACAAATACATTAGCAACAAAAAGAGAGCCAAGGGGGATCTCCCTCCTTGATTGGATGCAGTGGGGGAACATTGCAACCAAGGATGAGGAAAAGACTGATGTACTAAATGCCTTCTCTGCCTCAGTGTTTAAGAGTCAGACCAGTTATTCTCAGGGTATTCAGCCCCCTGAGCTGGAAGACAGGTGAAGAGAGCAGAATAAACCCCTGATAGTCCAGGAGGAAGCAGTGAATGACCTGCTATGCCACCTGGACGCTCACAAGTCTATGAGACTCTATGGGATCAACCCAAGAGTGCTGAGGGAGCTGGTGGAGGAGCTTGCCAAGCCACTCTCTATCATTTATCAGCAGTCTCGGTTAACACTGGAGGTCCCAGATGACTGGAGGCTTGCCAGTGTGATGCCCATCTACAAGAAGGGCCAGAAGGAGGGTCCAGGGAACTACAGGCCTGTCAGCCTGACCTCAGTACCAGGGAAGATTATGGAGTTGTTAATCTTGAATATGCTCACACAGCATGTGCAGGATAACCAGGGGATCAGGCCCAGTCAGCATGGGTTCATGAAGGCAGATCCTGCTTGACCAACCCAATCTACTTCTGTGACCAGGTGACCTGCCTAGTGGATGAGAGAAAGGCCGTGAAAGTTGTCTACCTGAACTTTAGTAGAGCCTTTGACACCATCTCCCACATCATTCTGCTAGAGAAGCTGGCGGCTTATGGCTTAGGCGGGTGTACTCTTCTCTGGGTTAAAAATTGGCTGGATGGCTGAGCCTGGAGAGTGGCAGTGAAGGGAGTTAAATTCCAGTTGATGGCTGGTCACACGTGGTGTCTCCCAGGGCTCAGTATTGGGGCCAGCCCTGTTTAACATCTTTATCAATGATCTGGATGAGGGGACTGAGTGCATCCTCACTAAGTTGTCACAGGACACCAAGTTCAGCGGGAGTGTTGGTCTGCTTGAGAGTAGGAAAGTTCTGCAGAGGGATCTGGACAGACTGGATGGATGGGCTGAGGCCAACTGTATGAAGTTCAGCTGTATGAAGCTGAACAAGGCCAAGTGCTACGTCCTTCACTTTGGTCACAACAACTCCAGGCAATGCTACAGGCTTGTGAAGGAGTGACTGGAAAGCTGTCTGGTGGAAAAGGACCTGGAAGCGTTTGCTGGTTGACAGCCGGCTGAAGATGAGCCAGCAGTGTGCCCAGGTGGCCAAGAAGGCCAAAAGCATCCTGGACTGTTTCGGGAATCTGTGTCCAGCAGGAGTAGAGAAGTGATTGTGCCCCTGTACTCAGCACTGGTGAGGCCACAGCTCGAGTACTGTGTGCAGTTCTGGGCACTGCAGTACAAGAAAGATATTGAGGTGCTGGAGTGGGTACAGAGAAGGACAATGAAGCTGGTGAGGGGTCTGGAGAACAAGTCTTGTGAGAAGTGGCTGAGGGAACTGGGATTGTTTAGTGCGGAGAAGAGTAGGCTGACGGGAGACCTTACTGCTCTCTACAGCTACTGAAAGGAGGTTTTAGTGAGATGGATGTTGGCCTATTCTTCCAAGTAACTAGTGATAGGAACAAGAGGAAATGGGCTCAAGTTACACCAGAGGAGGTTTAGATTGGATATTAAGAAAAACTTCTTTACTGAAAGAATGGTGAAGCATTGAAACAGGCTGCCCAGGGAAGTGATGGAGTCACCATCCCTGGAGGCATTAGAAAAAACATGTAGACATAGCACTTTGGAAGGTGGTTTAGTGGTCATGGTGATGTTGGGTTGCCAGTTGGACGTGATGTTAGAGATCTTT
Source organism: Apaloderma vittatum (assembly GCF_000703405.1). Taxonomy (NCBI): domain Eukaryota; kingdom Metazoa; phylum Chordata; class Aves; order Trogoniformes; family Trogonidae; genus Apaloderma; species Apaloderma vittatum. The sequence goes on along the minus strand of NW_009732687.1, from coordinate 77,328 downwards.
TCCAAGCTTCGTGATTCTAGGATTCTAAGAGAAAGGAAAAGGATGTACTAAATAGTTTCTAAAGTAGGTACAGAAAAAGTCAATTTGCATGGAAGTGTGACTAGAGACAGAAGAATAGGAGTGAGTTTCATCAGTCAACTGTAATTCCACAATTGGAGCAAAATATCTTAAAAAATCATAGAATGGCCTAGGCTGGAAGGGAGCTTTTTAATCCAGCCTCCCTGCCACCAGGGACGCCACCTCTTGACTAGATCAGGCAACACACGCAATGTAATGATATTTGGTTGTGCGTTAGCGAAGTCTGATGAGGAATATCAGAAGGATTTAATCAAATTAGGTCAACAGATCTCAACAGAATGATGGGTGAAATTCAGTCTTGATTAGTGCAAAGTAATTCATACTGGAGGGCAAAGTGTGTGCTATTAATACAGTTTATTGGATCCTAATTAATTGTGTAATTTAAGGAAAAGGACCAGTGTGTCACTATGAAGGACTCAGTGAAGACCACTTTGGAGAACACAGTTGCGGTCAGATTAGATATTTCAAATCAATAAAAAGAGGACATGAGATGCTGTGATGCAGTTACATAAATCAACATTTCAGCTTTATCTAGAATGTTGTGTTAAAGTGTTGCTACAGCACAGAAGCATGCTGTGGGTGTAGAAAACATAGGAAAATAGGAGAAAGAAGTTGTGAACAGATTTTGATATGAATAGAGACTGAAAAGTTTGGAATTGTTTTGGAATTGTTCTGAGTCTAGGTGAAGAGTGGGAAATAAAAATGTACACAGAACTATGGGTGTTGAAGAGAAGATGGGTCAGGACCTTAGGCTGTGTTGTAAGATTACAAGATCACTCAGTGCAATTCAAAGTTGACTGAAAAGAAATATCTTCAAGCATCCTGTCTTTAGGCTGTATACCTCAGTGTTGTTGAGGCAAGGGTTTAGCAATATTTAGAGAAAGTCTCTGAACAGAGTCCTCTTGTGTGTAACCTGTCCAGAGAGGAGTAGTGATCGAGTTGAGAGCTTGGGAGGACATTTCCTCAGTCTTTCGGAGAACTGAACATCCTCATCCAGGAGGACAGCATGTGTGTTCCCAAGTGTGGGAAAACTGAAGTCCATAATAAGTGGTTTGGAATAGTGTTTGTGTGCAGCTATGATCAGTGTCCTTATGTGCAGTTTCCCTGACTTAATTAGTGATATTGCATTTAACAGCCTTCCATCATAATCTTATAAAGCAAAAATCTGGACTGTCTTGTGTGTCAGTTTTTCATAGAAGGTGGTTAACTAGTGAGGCTGGTGCACTGAGTTGCTCAACAAGTGAAAACTGTGATATCTCTGCCAGCCTGTGCTGGATTACCTGTTGCACACCAGGCTGTAGCCCTGGGAGGGGTGTTGAGCACTTCCCAAACACAGGTGAGCATGCCAATGGGAAACATGTACTAGGAATTGCAGAGGAAGACAGTTTAAGCAAGCAAGGCTTAGAATTAAATGTTTTGCAATATGGATTGATACTTGATTCTTTGAAACTTCCTATAGCCCTGTTCATTGGGCTCATTTAGTTTATCAGTCAGACCTTCAGAAATGTCTACTTTTTAAGCATAATATACTGAACTCCATACGTAAATGTTCAACAGTAGTGGACAACATTTGTAGATCTTCTCTTCTTGCAGGAGGTGATAACAAGTTTCTTTGCTTATTGCAACACAAGCTATCCGTTAATTAGGACTTTCAGAGAGAAATGTGTGTAGGCTGTGAACTCGCAGTGATGCAGAGAGGTGGGAAACAGATGTGTGGTCATAGCTGCACCAGCCAGCTATTATTCAGATACCATCCGTCTCCTAATTAGCGGCTGGAATGTTGGATAACATTACTGTTTGTGCGGTGCTTGAGTGCAGTCCTGCATCTGTTTTTCACATTTGCCTTAATCTCTACACAGTACCTTAAGTAACATACTGTTTGAAAGTGAGATCTCTAGAACTTCCTTGTTACAAAAGATTAATTTCTTGGTGTACATTACTGTAAGTGTAGGGCCATCAGCTTTTTGTACCCTTGAAGGGAGAGCATTGGATCAACACTGGAGAGGAAACCTGACTCGTCCATTTTGCTTGCTGTCCTGCTAATGAACCCCATGTGTGCCATCCCACCTTCAAACTACCCCCTTGATGATTTTCACTGTACCTCTTTCAGAGAAGAGTCAGCAAAGAGCAGCCAATTTCTGAACTGCCATAGCTGGGGAAAGTACGTGGTAATATTACCTGTATGACAAACAGCTCCTTAGAAAAGCTACTGCAATTTATCTAAAGTTTATATTTTACTGTGTTGTCTCTAAGAGTTTCAATACAAAGTATTAGTATTTCCAATTGATATACATCCTAAAAATACATGCATATATGCACACACATGTATGTATATTCTAGAACAGTCTTTTTTTCTTCTGTGAAGTCCAGATCCGTGATACATTTCAGCCCTTCCCATCATTTTAGGAATGAGCAGTAACAGGCACCACAATCAGTGTTGCCACACTGGGGTTATAAATTATCTGCTAGTCTATACTGTGCTGTATTCCAGGTAAAAGGCGCATCTGTAGATCAGAGAAAGCAACTCCAGATTTGCTGCCAGAAGATAAATGCAGAGATGACTTTTCTCTGATCCAGTGTCTGCATTTGTAAAATGTTTGTCATGCTTTCCTGAAACGACTTCCTTCTTTATCCATATGAAAAAGCTCGTGAATTAGAAGAGCACTTCTAATCTTCCAGGTAACTGGGGAAATAATCCCTCTTTCCCCCCTCCCCTTCTCCCCCTCTTTATCTTCCCTCCCCACAGAATGCTAAAACATTGTTTTTCCTCCCACAGTTCAAAGGTGTGTTTTGCAGAATACAGATGAGATATTTGTTGTCTAGCAAAAAATAAAGCGAAACAAGAGATGTCTTTCAAGTACAAATAGGACTTTAGAGATCTCAGTTGGAAAGCCTAATTTCTACATGAGCACAACTGTTTCTCCATATTGCCTGGAACACTTCAGTTACATATTTGGCCACGCATTCTATAATGGATTCTATAAAGACATCATTTGTCAAGCTAATAACTGTGTACAAAAATCTTTATGCACAGTAAAAATACAGACAGACAGACACACACACACCTCTCTTCTGAGATCTTTGAATTGCCCCCACAGACACAAAATTTTGCAGTACTTTGCAAGATTAGATGATGATAATAATAATTAGAGTTCCTGTCTCCATTCTGCAGGGCTAACTGAACTTAACTACTTTTTTGAACCATACCAGGTAGATTATTTTTTTTATTATTTCTAAATGTTGGCCTCTTTAGTGAGGAAGCTGAAGTATTCACTGCCAAGATCTTACTTTCAGATTGTGTTTTTTATGACACTGATGGTCTCTGATTTAAAAAGATCAATAATAGACTTTACAGCATATTGTACCTAAATGGATAACTAGTTGTTGTAGGAAATGTATTTTTTTTTTAGCTAAGTAAAAAATTTGCCTTACTAAGCTACAGACTGTGTGGGCTCTTTATAGAAATTCTTTTTTTTTTAGTTATGCCATATATAAGCCATGTTCAAAGGGTATCTTTGTCCCTGATTTTAATGGCAGTTAAGTCACTTAAGTAGGAGCTAGACACACAAATATCTTTCTATGTGTGACCGCAGTATTATTTAAACCAAGGATTTAAGTAGACAGAATGTAATTATCCCCATTGCAAGACTAATACACAAGGGAAAAATGCCGTAGGATTTTGTAATAGTGACAAGTGGTCAAGACATTGCATTTATGCTTTGCTAGTTTTACCAGCTGTGTCTCATTCCATTATTGATACACACAGACAGACAGACACACACACACACCTCTCTTCTAATTAATTATAGCTGTCAACTAGTGGGGGGAAAAAGCCAACTCCAAAGGTGATTTTCCAAAGAAAATCTGATTACAGAGTGGGGCCACCAACGGCTAAAAATCTGCAGACATGAAAGAGATTTTTTGAGGTTTAAAAATATGTGTTCATCACATGAATCTGAAAAAGAAATGCAGTTATTGGGCTTTTCTTAGCAATCTGCTTATCCTCTGTTAAAAACCCCACAACAAAACAGAAAAATACTTTAGATTTTCTGCCTCATATTGTACATGAAGCTGCATCTATGCATGATTCATAGTGATAAAACATTACTCTGGGGGAAATAAGGGGAAGGCAGGGGCATCGTGTGTTGTTGGAAACAAATGGACAAGTATAGGTGATGATCCCACGTATCTTGCATTCCTAAACTATTGATCTTTAAAACAACCCTAATATTCCACGTGCCATAATATTTTCACACCACTAGCACATCACTGTGTGGTGAAGTGCAGTGCTGTGAAGGAGGTCTCGCTGACCATAACCACTGTGAAATTTAACTGAAATGAGAACAGCTATAAATACACAAGTGTCTGAAGATTGTAGCATAGTGTTAGTGTGGTTTTCTTCCTTCTCTGGCTGGGAAGGAGGATGGAAGAAGACTGGGATAGAAGATGGACTTTTAAAGGTACTTGAATGTAACTAGGAGCAGTTGCAGAGGTGTTTCTTCTCCATGTGTTTGAATCACTGGGCCTCCTGAAGACATCAGCCTTGGTCTCTGAATCCTACCACTGGCCTATGAATCTTGTAAATATTTTTTTTAAAACAGGAGTCAAAGCAACATCCTGTCTTCGTAGCCTTCATTTGAATTCTTCACAGGCTGTTTGCTGGGCCTGCCTGGCAGCCACAGCATGTTGAAAGTAGACATGGATAAAATATGTTGTGTTTCATGGACTCGAAGCACTCACCTTGCACTGCAGTTTTACACAGTATTTTCACAGCTTATAGGAGTAACTGTATTCTCACAGAGCTTTTAATTTGTTATGTTACATGTTTGTAGGGTATATAGTCAGGAGGAGGTTCCTTTAGATGACCTTAAGAGACCTGAGACTTCCACAAAATACTACATTTACATATTAACACAGTGACGGTCCTTCAAAAAAGCAGTTGAGTATTTTAGGTGTGTCCACAAAGGATGGAGAAACAGGGATAGTGCCAGCCTGTGAGCGAACAGATTGGGTGAGATTTGGTGGAGAGACTGGAAGATGGATAACTTGTGGTTAAGCAGAGCAAGGCTGCCTGACGAGTCAGGCACTGGGAAGAAGGGAGGTGGGGCAGGTTGTGGGAAGAAAAAGTTGCTCGATTTCCCAAAGACATCGCCCTGCCTTGCGTAGCTGTCACCATCCGAAACTCACTGCATGCGCACATGTTCCCAGCTGCCCTTCCTGCTGGTTGTCTTGAAATCAGTTTATTAAAACTCCCTGGGATTTTCGGTTCCTACTATTTCTGGGTTTGCCATCAGCCTCTCCATGTGTGCGTTTCAGTAGTGAGGATGGTGCTCCAGGTGCAGCACCGCAGATTCCTGTTTATTTGGGTATTTAGAGCACCTGATTGTACTTGCTGTGTTTTAATGAAGAAAACAAGAAGCAATAATCGATCATTTTAAAAATCAAGTAAAAGCAATTGGGAAATTGAGTGGCATGAGATGAGGGTCCTAACTGGTCATATATGGTGTCTCAGCTCAGGTTAGTGCTGAAGATAGATCTTGTTCTGTCTTACATGGTGTCATTCCTTTCACTCCTAAATTAGGGAGTGATTAAAAAGATCTATAACTGAAGTTGTTTGGGGTCCTTTGATAGGTCTAGATGGGAAGAATCTTGCACTGAATTTACATGCATTGTGAACTGAGTCCAGAGGAGCTTCATTGATTTAGCCCTGCTGGATATCTGATTATTCATCTTGTCTGTTACTTTCATGAGTACTAAATATAGAGAATATTCATAAATTAAAAAAGAAAATGGAAAACAAAAAAAAGAAAAATGAGGAAGAGTTTCAAGCATTGAGTGTATTTCAGACCTATGGTTGACTGGCAAATTAAATACCCAGGAGCTGGCAGCATGTGCTCAGCTCCAGTTTGGCTGCAGCTCTGTTGGCCACACTGATGGCCCTGAGGAAGATAAAAAGGAGAAGGTAGAGGTTATTGCCACCGTTGGCCGTCAGGAGGGTTAAATAGCATGAATGTGGAGGAAACTGTGCTTTAATAGTGTTTGTAGCGTAAGTTGCTTCTTGTTACTTCAGCAAATATAGTGCAAGGAGTTACTACTTTTCATTTTAATTTCAAAAGAACTTAAGAACCATAAGTGCATAAAATGCATCCAGGGAGCTATTTTAAGTGTGGGCATTCAGAGTAGCTAATTCGATAGCTAATAGTATAAAGGGAGGATCTTTTAAAATGTTTCTCAGTGTAGTTAAATCTATATATCAGATAAGCTTCAGTAAATTCCAAGATGAGAGAGAAGGATGTAAGAAATTGCTGATTGTAGGATAACAGTAGTCTTACTGAACAGATACACCAACAACTCGAACTGATGCTGAAAATAAACATGTTGAAAACAATAGAGTGGTACCAGTTTTGAGGAGTTGAAATCACGCTTGTAAGTAGAAGTACTAAACTCTGTAAATTGTTTTCCTCTCACGGTGTCGTACCTGCAGTCTCAACACCTCACTGCTAAGGGAAGCAGTGAAAGGGGCTCCTTAGATCTGGCTTCATCTTCGTTTCAGGCGCGCTAAGGCTGGAACTAGCCAGCACTCTGCCCTCCTTCTTCGTCCTTCCTGCCATCTTTTGATCTTTTGCCTCTTAAAGTCCTTTTAGCCAAATCAATCAGCTTCCTTCTGTTCAAATGTTCAAAGTACGGGTGTTGCAATGTCCACTGGCATCTGGAAATTGGACAGCTTTGAGTTTTCTTGCTTTCATTCAGGCATTTGGAAGGAACAACAAACCAGCAAGGCAGATAAAAGGAGTCATGTAGACTTCAGTTTGAGATAAAAGAATCAAGTTTGGTGACATATTCCAGTCTAACAATATTGCTTCTATTCTTTGTGGCAAAATATATTAGAGTAAAAGGAACAAAGAAATATTCAGTGCTGTATCTGCTGGTTTTTTATCCTGCCTTGTGTTGTACCCCAATTTTTGAGCCACTGGAAGTTTGAGGAAAAAAAATTACCTGTCAATTTGTCTCCCTTCTCCCTTCCCTTCCCTCTCTCCTGTTCTTTGAAATCACCCCTCCTAGCCGATGTTCAGGAACCAGTTCAGGGTCAAAGTCTGGATTTTATAGACCCATGACAGATGACAGAGTTACTTTGCATGAGCATGCCACTGTCTAATGAGCAGTTGAAGCTTTAAAATATTTATATCTTCTTTATAAACGTATTTATATTATTTAAACTTATTTATATTATCTTCCCAGTAAGAGGTAGTCTCCACAACGTGCTGGAAGGGACTGTTTACTGAAGAGCCTACTTTTTTAAGCCTCTGCTTAAAAAATATCCAGTTTATCACGAAGAGCTATTTTCTGGACGCTTAAGAAGTTTTCTTGGAGGTCATATGGGTCTGTATTAACTTGAGCTGAGTTCTACAGATTTTTTCCACAGAAGATAATATAAACTTTCTACGTTCCCGGTGATAAGTCAAATGTTACAGCGAGCTGAGGGAGGGATTTGTAGTCTAGGAACTGAAGCTCAGCTGAAGTTTGGTGTGTCGATACAGGTCTTCTCAGAAACAGGGTTCATTCAACATGTTAAGTTCCCCAGGACAGGACTTTTTCTTAGAAATAGATATTAATTAAACTGCTAAGTTGAAAAGGGCATGAGAGGCAAAGAACGTAACAAAACACCCAAATAATTTTAGAGAATGTCAGATGAAGTTCATTTACACCAAAGGACAACACAGTCAAGATAAACTAAATGCTACTGTAAACAAACTAATGAATTATTTTTAATTGAAATTAAGCTAATATTTATTAACATTAATACTTATGCTAGCATGTAGTTTGTGTGATATAATATTTAATATAACATATTTATTAATGTTAAACTATTAAATAATTATTAAAATCCACTGTTGAATGAAGCCATATGGATCTTCAAAAGCAGGTTTTGAACTAATTCTGCTGAAATAATAGAAGTTGCTTTCCCACGTTTCTCATAAAACTAATTTTCCTGTGTAAAGTATTTTTGCTTTTATACACAATTGGATCTAGATCCTCTTTATTGCTCCTGAAGAACTGGATTTGTACTTCCTACACCATACCTCAACCAGGGTTCCAGTTCAGTAAGTTTTAGTCATTTAGTCCAGGAAAAAATATAGGAATTGGTTTCTTTCAATTCTTCTTAAACGATTTCCAGTAAAATGAGCATTGCCAATTTCTCTTTTCTTGGAAAGCTCCATTACCTGTATGTTATTTGGATTTCATTCTCTCTTTAGATCTACCTCCTTCAGATGATTACAAGGAGATAACAGCTTGTTTGGGTTTTTTTCTAAGTCGACCAAGCACAGTAGTTTTGCTACCTGAGAAAAGTGTCATCTTTCACCTCTTGTTAGTGTAACTGCGCTTCAGTATTTACAGGTTACGTTTTCTTCTGTGGTTTTTCTCATTACTGACTGTAACAAGGCCAAATTTACACTTATTTTAGAACAAAACTTTACTTTTGGACAAGTGCCTGTATTGACATAATAGTATCCCGGTGACCTAAACTGGTAATTTGTGTTATGTTCATCATGTAGGAATGAAAACTTTTTTGCATTGGACGTGTGATTGTGAACTATAGAGGGAGTGTAACGGTGCTAGCTGGAAGGTAGACTTCTTTGCTGGAAGTAGAAATCTATCCAGCTTGGTCATTACATTGCTTGTTTTCATGGGGATCATGCATATATACCAGCTATTTTCAAAAGTACTGAGCTTCTTCAGATTGGTTGTTGTGTTCTTGGTGCTCGGTTTGCTGGATCTGTGACCACCTGCCTGACTTCCACCAGCGATTGTCCATTTGAACAATATCACCTTTTTCTCTCAGAAGAGAACCAAAGAGCAAATATTCAATATGAAACTTACTGGTTTAGGTTGAGAACTGTTTCTTTGGGGAAGCCATCATGCAGTTTTCTCCAGTGTGAAGTATATAGGTTGGAGGAAAATTACAGAGAGGCATGTTGAAAAGCAAGAAAACATAGCTGGCTCTTGAAGAGTTGCTGCCGCCCACTTTTGTTAATGATCAGAGCCAGCAATAAATACAACTGTACTGAAGGGAAATAAAAGGGGAGAAAGCCCAGCAGCTCCTGAAGCAAATTTAGAAAGCCAGGGAGCAAGAGTTCGCTTTTAACAAGAGAGCTCTCCTGCATACGATGATCTGTTACTATATTTATCCATCATAATTGCTTACCGAACCAGAACATCCTCCCAAATGCCAGCAGTGCCATAGAAAACTCCCAAGCCTGGACCTATGGGAGCAGAAGCTGATGTGGAAGAGCAAAGGGCAGGGATCAAGTTTATCTGGCAGGACATAACACTGGGTGCCCAGTCTTTGTATAACTGAAGAGATTTTGCATAAGGGACTTCTAATTTAGCATCTTCCAGGAAAACTGCATTTTTTTTCATTTTATTTAAATTCCTTGTACACTGACGCACATATTCCTGGAAAATGTCAACATCAGCAAGCAGGTTAGCGGGTGAATTTTGTTGACAAGTGCCAGTGAATGACCGAAGAAGGAAATATGGAAAATGTGGAAAATGAGGGAGGCTGACCTGCTAGCAGACAGCAAAATTAAAGGAGACAGATTTGAGACAACTGAGAGAGAAAAACAGGAGGATATGTACTTAACACGTAAAGACAACAAACTCCCTCAGTGCCTTTAGTAGGTTGAAAATGTATATTAATATGTAAAAAGCTTCAGGAGCATAAAAAGAGTTTTTGGACACTTAGCATGTGTCTTACAAGCTCTGTTCGGAAGTGCTGGTGGTTTGGTAAGTTGTTTTAGCTTTATGTGATATATTTGTGTCACAATATGTTTCTCTTATAGTAGTACTTAAAACACTTAGACTGGACAGTTTAAGCATCTGCACTGTAACGTGTACATTGCCCATCAAAGATTCCCAGGGATCTGAAGTTCTCTTTTGCCCGTTTCATGTCCATATATGTATATGAACTCACATATGCATGTTTAATATATTATGTTAGTATTTTATAATATACCTGTACAATAAAAGTCATATTAACATAAAAGAGAGTATTTAAATTTTTAGTTAATATATGACAATATAAATCCCATATATTATAAAATAGGCTTTACTGTATCCAACACCATAGATGAAAACTTAATTGACAAGTGTATTTGAAACATTCTAAGACTGTTGTAACCCAGCTTTTAAAATTCATGGAGTGATGACTTATGTGCATAGTAATGCTTATTATATTGGTCTTTATATTTCATTCTGCTCAGAGGAATTTAAAACATGGAATAGAATTGTGATAGCATAGTATTTTCTCATGATGATTAAAGCTTTTATTAATATCCAGCATTTTTAGATGCTGCAGAACAAATGTTGTAATTGAATGTCTTCAACAATTTCTCTCTAATTATAAAGAACACTTTGTAAGCAGAATTTGATACTTTTTTGGAAGCCAAGGTTAAGGTTAAGCAGGAAGGAAAACTGGGTAATGGATTTTCTGAGGGGAAGAACAGATAAGTGGTACAGAAATACAACTTCCCCAGACATAAGCTTTGTGTTGTGCTACCTGACCTAAAGCTAGAATTAAGTACATTTTTGACCGTTACTGCACAAGATCAGAAAAGCATCCCGTTCAGAACTGGCAGCTGTCTAATAATTACACTGTGGTTGTTCAGCACAGTCTGCTGCTGGGTAAAGGTATCGCATTTGGCAGCTGTTTGGTGAAGCCAGTATTACTTCATATAGATTAAAATACAGACTCCTTTCTTGCTCACAGTGTTTGTACCATTGCTGCTTGGATTTCTCCAGCTCTTTAAGACCTGGGGAATGCCCTCCCTAGTGAGATGAGATGCCTTCAATAGGTGACTCTATTTCTGGTCTGTAAGAACAGGAAGAGCTGAGTAAGAAAAAAGAATAGCCCACATATTTTTCTTTTACTTGTCTGTTCAGAAAAGCAAGAAGACTTCGTGTCTCTACTTTGAAGTTACAGAGACCAGACTATTGCAAAAGGCTTTCCCTATCAAACCCACTTTAAATTATCTTTAATATGAAATCAGCAAGCAAGATAGAACAGTCCTAAGATAAGTTTGAAGTTTCTCTTCAAAGATGAGCCTCTGATAAACACTGTCATTTATAGAATAAACATAAGGAAAATGGGAGAATGTGTCCACTTACGCTTAGTATATATTAATTTATGGAATACCTACATTTGTTGAAATACCTGAGAAAAGTGCAGAAAGGAAGTTCTGCAATCTAGAGGTTTCTGTGCTTTTGGAGGTTTTTTTTGGTTGTGTGTGTGTGTGTTTGGTTTTTTTTGGTTTTTTTTGGTTTTTTTTTTGGTTTTTTTTAAGTAAACATGTTGGCTCTACTTGAGTTTCCTGAACCTGGTTGTAGAACAATAGACAATACAACTCAGACTCCATAATAAAACCTTCCAAAAATTTGAAGTGTGTTATAAATAACTTACTAGTATGCTAACACAAGGTTAGCATGTTCTTGCTGTTATTTTTCTCCAACATAACCTGAAAAAAATTGTGCAGAGGAGTAGTTTAAAAGTCTATATCCTGTCTTTGCTTTCATTAAAATGTTTGGTTTAATAATCTTTTGTCAAGTTACTTCCTTCCAGATAGAGAAGAAGACTCTAGAATGTTCTTTTTTCTCCTGTTTCCCCTTTCCTCTCTTTCAGGCTTTGGAAACTACAGCTTTTAACGGGTTAGGGAAGCTCCTCATTTAAAGAGATTGGGCACCTGGTGCCAAAGGTCTGGGACATGACAGAAGGTCAGAGGCAGTGCCCTGTGACCGCCTGTTCCCGCTTGAGGCATCGCTCGGGCCCCAGCTGCCCCGGGCAGTGAGGGACAGGTTAAGGATCACTTCGTACTCTCACAGTGATCATGACATTATGCAAACAGCTACATCAAGAATTTATTTGTTGATTTCGCTTTTCTGAAAGAGGAAATGCTAGGAAAAAAACCTGACAGCACTAGGGGGGAAGGCAGAAGAATTTTGGGTCCTATGAGATAAGTGTCGAACGCTGCTTCTTTGCAGAGAGCACAGGAACACCAGCTGGCGAGGCATTTATTTTTGCTTCAGAATGTATTTGAGCAGTAAACAATTTAATAAACTTTCCTTTTTAGTCATTTTTAAGCCTTTTCTAGAAGACAGCTATAAATTGAAGGGAAAAGTTCTCTATAATTCTGTCTCTGGTTTGCATCAAATTTTTTGTGTTTAGAGACTTTAGTGAGTTTTTGTGGGGGCTTTAATATAAATATTGACCCCTTAAAAATGCGTAGTGTCTTTGGGTGAGAAGGTTGACCATCTCAAGTAAATCTTCAGTCTTTACTGTTTCGAATTTGGAGAAATCTACCACTTTCAGACTGAGAAAGTGTCTTTTGAGAAGGGTCTTTTGGAAAAAGTGTCGTTTGGGAAGTCCCTTTTAAGCCTCTCCAGTACAAGAGAGATCTGGAGCTACTGGAGAGAGTCCAGCAAAAGACCATGAAGGTGATGAAGGACTGGAGGAAAAGCTGGGAGAGCCTGAGGATGGGCATCCCGGAGAAGAGAAGGCTCAGGGCAGATCTCATCAATAAATCCAGGAAGGAAGGGTGTACAGATGGAGACGGGCTCTTTTCAGTGGTTCCCAGTGACAGAACCAGAGGCACTGGACACACGCTGAAACACAGGAGGTCCCCTCTGAACATCAGGAAACAGTTTTTTACTGTGAGGGTGACTGAGCACTGGCACAGGTTGCCCAGAGAGGCTATGGAGTGTCTCTTTTTGGGATTGTCCAGGAGCTGCCTAGGCACGGTCTGAGCCACTGGGTGGCCCTCCTTGAACAGGGGGTTGGAGCAGAGGACCTCCTGAGGGGTGTTCCAACATCAGCCATTCTGTGATTCCTTGAAGAAGTGCCATATCTTTAAAGAAGTTTTTACATACTGATTTTCCTCTCTCCTTTTTCATCTTTCTGTCCTGGAGATTTGTGTTATTTGAAGCAGTTGATTGCAAGCCAATCTAAACCTTTAGTCTAGACAGATAAAACTGTTATTTGCAGCTTATCTCACTTGCAGTCATGGCAATTCCACAGGTGCATGGAGCAAGTTCATACTGGATTTATTTCGCCTTCCCTCTTAGCTTGTGCCTGATTTGCCTCTGCAGGCTGTCCACTGACGGCCGAAACTGGTGAATCAATGTGTTTATACAACATAACATTAGACGATGTGTCCGTGTGGATTGCAGTCATGACTGCTGAGATACTCCAGCTAACTTTTTGAGTATCAGAAGCGTGATTGTATTAGTCTAGGAAAATGCCATGCTAATGTGGAAAATAAATCCAAGATAATTCATTGCTCCTATGTTACTACACTGTCCTGTGTAAGCCATCCTTAAAGCTGTTGTTCCGGAGCCTGGTTATCTGCCCTCATTTTATTTCAGCATAGAGTTCAGTCCACCAGGATGTAACATAAGAAGTATTTGAACAATTTTGCTGTTCATAAACTGAAATAGAAAAAAAGACAGTGTTTGTCCTGATAAACCATATCTTAATTGGCCCTGAGGATGATTTCCTTGAAATGAACTTGAGTTCTATTATTTAAGAAGACAAAAAAAAAAAAAGATGTTTTAATGGAAATTAGAAGGAGTTTTCATTTTGTTCCAGCAGAGTTCTTAATTTTGCTGGCAAAAATGGGAGCAATTTTTCATCTGTCAATAACACTCCTCTCCATTCTGCCTGAATCTGGGAGTAATGGCCTTCTGCATCATCTTGTTTACTCCTCTTGGCTGAAAAATGTTACAAATTCAGTATCAGGCTAGACAGATACATTTGTTTATAAAACCTATGAGGCTGTTGGGATACCAGTTTTCCAAGAGGTTTATAAATAGCAGTATTTTAGGCTGGGGTAGTAGGGTGAAAGAGGAAATTTCAGAGGGAGAGAGCATAGAGCTGTGACCCAGAGCAGCATTCATGCATGAAATTAGATATTGTACAGTGGACGTTCTTATTTTGGCTAATGTAGCCTCAGGCAGAAAATTCTTTTGCTGCATCCTTGAAAGATTTTTTTTCCTTTTCCTTTCTCTTTAACCTTGTGCATTAATTATCGCTTTGCAGTTTTCCAAACGGTAAACTGTTCATTTTATAGAGAGGAAAGTGCATATTCATGTACTTCAGAAACAGCCAGTGAATGTGTGCTTTTTCTGTTGGCATCACTATACCCAGAGTATTTTTCTACAGACTGACTGCATTTTCCTCAAGAATTTATGCACCTTCTAAATGTTGTCCTGATGCTTGAGGATGGGATTGCGTTTAAGTTTTTATTCACATTTTTTTCATTTTTCATTTATTAATAGCTTTGCTTTTTCTAGTGAAAGCATGGAGAGGTTCATCAGTGCATGCAAATGTTCAACGAAGATTAACGGGAGCAAAAAGTACATTTTAATTGCCAGCTAAAGCCACATTTAGATATTTGCTACTCAGAAATGTCAGCTTTTATATAAAAGCAAGGAAAAACCAAACATCTCCGTAACAAAACATCTGCAAGAAGGCAGTAGAATCAGTGATATCTGTTGATGGTTAGGTTAGTTGAGTAATAGGGTGCTGAACTGGAGAGCTTCACAGAGTAAAATTTAAATATTCATTAATTAAAATATTCTCTGAACTCCCTCTTGATTCTTTATGTTTACTATTTAAAATACAGAATCTTCTAATGCAGAATTGAGACTATTGTTCAGTCTTACCAGAATGCAAGTTAAATTTATGTTTCAAAACAAGTTAAATGGATCTTTCAACCCCAAGCTAGTTTTCAGTGGTCTGGAAGCCATTTGTCATCCTCTGAGGAGGTAAACCAAAGATGAGAAGAACCCATAGCCAATGTGCCATGCCAGTAATGTCTGAGCTGCATTGGGTGCCCACTGATGGTATGATGTTTGGCATGTGGTCCTGCATGTTATTTTGAAAGGAAAAAATGAAATAAAAAAATCGGTCCTTGGAAGCAGGCAGTAAAATAGATAAGTCAATCCCCAATATGCCTACCTAATCTTATTTTGAAACTTCAGGGGGAAAAGCCCTTAGTTTTTTATGTCAGTACAGTAATGATTATGTTGCTAATCTCTCTACAGTTATGTAATAAGGCGTCTGATTTATGCTTTGAAGGTACCTGGGGCTTGTGTTGCTGTTGGTAGTACTTGAATCTTGTGACAGCTAACTATACTTGCGTCCTTTGGTCATGGGAACTGTTTCACGTTGCAAATGAAGTTCTCTACTCTGCCGTTTTCACAGAATCGCAGAATATCAGGAGTTGGAAGGGACCTCAAAAGATCACCTAGTCCAGCCCCCCTGCCAGAGCAGGATCACCTACAGTAGGTCACACAGGAACGTGTCCAGGCAGGGTTTGAATGTCTCCAGAGAAGGAGACTCCACAACCTCCCTGGACAGCCTGTTCCAGTGCTCTGACACCCTCACAGTGAAAAAGTTTTTCCTAAGGTTTTTGTGGAACCTTCTATGCTCCAGCTTGAACCCATTGCCCCTTGTTGTATCATTGGACATCACTGAGAAGAGCCTGGCTCCGTCCTCCTGACATTCCCCCTTGACATATTTATAAACATTTATGAGGTCACCCCTCAGCCTCCTCTTCTCCAAGCTGAAGAGACCCAGCTCCTTCAGCCTTTCCTCATAAGGGAGATGTTCCACTCCCTTAATCCTCTCTGTGGCTCTGCACTGGACTCTCTCAAGCAGTTCCCTGTCCTTCTTGAACTGAGGGGCCCAGAACTGGACCCAGTATTCCAGATGTGGCCTCACCAGGGCAGAGTAGAGGGGCAGGAGGACCTCTCGTGACCTACTAGCTACTCCCCTTCTAATACACCCCAGGATGCCGTTGGCCTTCTTGGCCACGAGGGCACATTGCTGGCTCATGGTCATCCTGCTGTCCACCAGAAATGTGGATAGATGTAGATGTGGATAGATGAAATTTGATAGATGTTTACTAGGGCTGGTTATAAAATCGGTATTAATTTCTTATATGATAAAATGGGGATTATTGCCTATCTAAAGTAATCTGTAATCACTGTGTTGCACTATATTTCAATGAAATGTTTAACTTGTGTTCCATAAGAGCATGCAGCACTTAAATTAATTCTCTTGTTCAGTCTTTTGAGTTACATATTCTGGGCCTTTTTTAAAAATTCATTTTAAATAAAGGTAGTCATTGTGCAAACTACTGAAATACAAAGGTGAATATTTTAGCTGTCTATAATTCAGGCCAGGAGAAAAAATGATTGCTTAGAAGTGCTGACAATTTGTGTTTGTCTGAAATTATAAGTTTTTGTTAAAAATTTAATTTTTCTGTGCAAAAAAACTCCTACAGATCTCAGACCTATTTTGGACAATTCTTATTACTGTTACAGTGAAATTTTGAAATAAGTTTTGCTTTATTTTTCACTTTCTTGTTAAAACATGATCGGAAAAATTATGACATTTACTCACAACTAGCTCCAAGGAAGGTACTTATTAAAACGTGTAGAAATACCTACTTTGCACTGTCTGCCTTCTTCACTTCAGGTAAATCTCTTCACAATGACAGCTGTTATAATTGTTCTAGGAAAAGTAAGGTGGAAAATTTCCTGTGTCACCAGGTAGACAAGAAGGAAGCCTGCAAGAGAAGAGAAGGTTGAGGTAATGTATTAAATCTAACTTAAAGATCTCGAATTTTTAGTTTTGGTCTCTTTTCCTACTGTAAAATCTGTCCAATAGTTTAGTTTGTGAGTAGATGCCTCCTCAGGGGTGGATTTTGGCATGATATTCCTCCTGTATTATAAATACTGACATCACGCTAATCTATGCAAATCACTGCTCGATCAATCTGAGCATCTGTGGTTGGTTAAACAAAACACGTAGGTGTGAAAGTATTTGCATCTCACATGCCCTGCTGGATCTGGCAAAGGCTGAGGGGAGTGTAAAGGCACGGGGAGAGATTCGTCACCGCGATGCCTGTGTGGCACTTGGGAGATCTTATTGCGACGGGCACAGCTATACCTGTGTGGGCTGAGTCGCTGGTAGAAATGGGGATTGGAGAGGCCAGGCTTCAGCCCAGCTGCTTGAAGATGTGAATCCAGCTCAGACTCAAACCTGTTTCTGTGGCTGCAGTAATGTTAACACTGGAATCTGTGGGCTTACAGCTAGCTGGGATGTGCTGGAGGATCCTGTAGCCATCCCTGCAGCCTCTGAGCTGCCAGGGTCTCTGGCCACCAGGGAAGCCTTGGGATGGCCGTGCTCCTGCAGCTGGTGGCCAGAGAGGTGGGTGGCACCTGGGGGGAACCAAGCTAGGTAGTGAATGGGAAGCACCCTCAAGGCAATGTGTAGGAGACAGCAAGGACAGGGTAGCTGGGCCCTGCCCGTCCCTCAGGCTTTTGTGTAATCCACGTGTGGCCACTCCCACCATTGCTTTTTCCACAGATTCACCTGTTTATTGTCTTCGTCTGTTCCTTCTACATCTCCTGTGTAATTTTTAGTGCATTCTGGGCCTGACCATGGAGAATGAGGGTAATGAATAACAGATGAAATTGGGTTGGGTGAGGAGAGGAGAGGAAGAGGTTGACTTTCCAATAACTGCACAGACATCTTACAGTCATGGTTTGGCTCGCTGCACAGTGGTAACAATGCTCAGACGAGGATGAGGAGAAGCCGATCAGTCTGTCTCAGCAAATCTCCTTGTGAATTAAGTCAGTGGCCTCAGCAGGTGAGCAACAGAGCCCCTGGGTCACTGCTTGGGAGTTCCTCAGTAACCGCCCTGCTTGGTGGGGAGTTTGTGGGAGCAGCTACCATGGGGACTGTGCTGATCAGCTGGGACTTGTTGCCCACCTGCCTGCCCTTTTGTGGAAGCACTTCTGTCTGTGTGATGAGAAATTGTCGTGGAATAAATCACAGTAATCACTTGACCCTGCAGTGAAGAAATGTTCCTTAAAGTCAATACACAACTAATGAAACCAAGAAAAACAGTTATTTATAGAGAGACTACCCTGTGAAACTACAGATTTCCCAATGACTAGTCACAGAGATCTAAGGTAGCTGAGTTGTAGCGCATCCTCAGTTGGGGAGAGCTGTCTACAATAGCAGGATATTTCATTGAGGTTTACAGCCTTTGAGTTTGTCAGACTGAAGAAGTGTTGAGTGAACTGCTTTTGGTCCACTGAGGGAAGCTGGTGTTGGGCTGTGGGGCTGGCAGACAGAGATCTGGTGATCCCCAGAACTGTGATGTTCACCCAGGTGTAGTGCGGCACTTTCTCAGTGTTTGGTACCCTGATGAGAAATGTGTTTCCAAAACTAAAAGTCTGTTTGAGCTACAGTTCCTTTTAAAATAGAAACACTTCTTTTAAAAATAGAAGCACCTTTTTCTTTTTTTCCTGTGACAGCAGGTAAATATAACTCACTTGTGTGATTACATGCAAAATTGCAGTCCTCCTCCTAAACCTACAATGGCAGTGTGAAAGTCTAGTGTGAAAATCACACGCTGTGCAAGAAGTGAAAGTAATTCACTCATTGTACAAGAACTGAAATAGCGTTACTTAAAATGGGTTATTGGCTTTCAACTCTGGATGTTGGGCAAGAAGGATATGTGTTGCTGTCCTCTTGCCTTTCTGTGGATGATGATCTTGAAGTTGCTCATGCAAAAGCATTGCTAAGTTTCTGACTTTGTTCCTGTCTTATAGTATTTGCTTCTTTCCTATTGGAAAGCCTGTCTACTAACATCACAGGATTTCAAGAGGATTTCAACTCTTGGGTTTGAGGAGTGCCTGCCTAACATTCCTGAAGAATGCTCAGGAGCTGTTTGCTCAGAAATCAGAAGGAAATAAAGTGTTGAAGTCCATTACTTATTAAAAGAAGTGCCTGGTTTTATGCCAAGTGTGAAATTTCATGGTACCTGACTCATATTTTCAAGTACTTGGTGTTGGCAGTACTGTAATGAGTAGAACATATGGACACTGCTACTGTGAGCTTGCCCAGCATTAGCGTCTCGGCAGCAAACACCTCTTATGTCTTTGATCTTCAGGTCAGGTTGAAGTATTTTCTTCTTTGCTGTAACAGTAAGAGTGCCAGCTGGGCTGATAGCTTTGTGGTGTGGCCACTTGTACAATACACACCGAGGTGAGATCTCATGCAGACTATTCAAAAGCTATCCACTTGCAACAATTTTAACACTGTTCAAACCGCTGCTGATACAGGATATGTTCAGGGTTTTTACCTCTCTCTTTTAATTCTTAGAACCATTCAGATCCTGGTGGTTCATCTTTTTTTTACTTTCCTTGTTTTTTTTTTTCCCCCAGCTATATAGCCAGACACTTGGTTTGGCAAAAATTTGGAACAGTTAAGGTCCATCCAGCATTTATTTAACTTGAGTTTTATTGTTCCTTAAATAAGTTTCTCCACATTTAATTATGGTGGTAGGTACTGACTGTGCCCTGGCCACTGTGGAGCTGCAGAGCTGCCAGGGAGAATGAATGGGCCAGTGTCTCTGTGGCTGGCTGGTTTACGCTTCTGTTACAGGGTCACTTGTACTCTTCTTTCCTTAACTTGTTCTCCTGAGACTGCTCTGCTGCGAATATCACTTAATCTATAATAGAGAGATTATAAGGACCCAGAATCACTGCTATTATGAATGCTGACAATTTGGGGTGGATGATGGAAGTTCACGCTGGCAGTCAAAGCACTTGCACTCTTTTCTCCTTCTTTGCGACAACGAAAATTGCGTGTGTGTACATGGGTTCATATACACACACTCTGATATATAGTGAAAAATGGCATTTCATTTAATCGCATTGTTCTGCATTATTCGCCTGTTACTTAACAGCTCTTTCACACAGAGGTGATGGCTTTTTGTCCTCCTCTTCCTTTTATAGCAAGCTCTGACTTGATTTGCAAAAATGACATGGGTGAGAATGTCATGATGTTCCTTTCTGATGCCTCTCCCGACGCCTCTCCTGACTCTTACTGACAGATACATAATATAAGCTCTGCTTCTTCATTTAATATGGATCATGCTGGCAGTGGGATCAAAGAGGAAGAATCTTTGCAGATGCCAAACAATTTTTAACTGGCTTCTTACAAAAGCCAAGGAGTTTTGTTATTATGTATACATAAGAATAAAAGTTCTTCTTTTAACAGCCTCTTCAGTTCACTGCAGAAAATTCTCAGGTTTATAGGGTTACCATGAACCATGTTTGCGAATATCCTTTAAAATATATTTTATTATTCATTAATATTTCCTTTGTTTTGAGCAAATACCTTCATCATCCCATGCTCTTCCCTCTGCCAAAAACCTTTATAGCGGTTCCTACAGCCAGCTTGGTCAATCTCAGACTGCTCTGCTGCTGAACTCTACAAACAATCCATTTATAACTACAGCGTACTAGTTATTTATGTTTGTTCGTTTGTTTGTTTATTTATGGCTGATCTCGAATGATATTTGCTTTGCTTTGCGCAGACTCCGGAGGATAATTTTCAGAAACCTATTCGGTTTTGAATTTTTGCTTATGATCTGGAAATAGTTGAAGTATGCAAAACTGCATTTTCTATTTGTAGTCCTGTGCGACATCTGTTTGAACACAGCTGGCACCTGTCAGGCCACTGGACCACTATGGGCAGGTGTTGGTCAAACAATGGCCGGACAAAGTTGACAGGATCCCCAAATGTTTTCTACTAGGAGGTCAACTTCATTATCTTTTGTTCTTGTTTATTTTCTACCAGAGAACAAAATTTCAGTGGCTATGAGTGTTGCCTGTGTTGTTTTCCTTTTGTGTGTACCTGTATTTTTAGTAAAAGGAAAAGAGATGTTCCGACATGAACTCCTACCAATTCCTGATGTCTAATAGAGACTATTCTGTCCCCATTTTGATTTAAGAATTATTAAAATGCCAGATTTTCTCAGAACTCCAGTAGAGGATGCAATTTTAGCTTGTCTAGCAAAGGTATTATCGTGACCTCAACCAAACCCGTATGTTACTTTCAGTACATTCTTGTATTAGAATTCAGCATGTCATTGATTTAGACTATATTATTTCCCAGAGAATGAAATACCATTTGTTATTGCCAGGAAGCCTTGAAAAAGCATGTGGGGTATAGAAGGTGTTTTATATAAAACAGTTTATATATAGCCTGCTTACATGTAGTTTCCTTGTCCTTTACTACCTCTCTTTTCCTTTTTTCCCTTTTTGTGTGTTTATTTTCTAGGCTGATCGAGATTTTGTTTTCTATTTGCAGAAGTAACTGAGGAATATTGATTCTTGTCTATGTTGGCATGACAGATCAACCCCTTGGAAATATCACTGAAGTAAGAAATTAAATCCAAGCAGTTGGATTTTTGCTCTCTTCATCCTCCACTGAATACTTTAAAAGCCCAGACATTTTATATAAGCAGCTGAAAGGAGGCAAAGCCACTGTCGAGTGCATTGTTGTTCCCCTGTAGCTTCCAGATGGTGAGGAAAGTCCCGAGAAAAATGTAGGACCAGCATGTTCCGTCAAAGTCAAGCTTGTGTCTAGACAGGGAAGCTTACGTAAGGCAGCGGGAGAGGAAGGGTGCCTTGTGTAACTGCTGTCCCTTGCAAATAAACACTCGGTACTTCTCATGATTTGGCCCACAGAGGCTGACAGCAAAATGCAATTTTATGTTTCTTTTTACTTAGCTTGCTCTGACTTGCAACTCGAGGTTATTCTCTTGCCTTGGTAGTTTTTCAAATGAATGTTTATTTTCCAGTTATTGCTATTTTACCAAAGGCTTTACTCTTCCTGCTTAAGCCAAACCACTTTTCCTAGGAACCCATATACACCTGCTCAGCTAATTTAAAACAGATACAGCATGTTACCGATTTTAAATGGCCTTGAGAGGTTGTTGATGGCATTTGGCAAACAGTGCAGACGATATGCAAATCACCTGAGGCAGCACAGAATCTTGTTGATAGAGATAAATGTTGTTGTAAGGTCGCTTTCTAGTTTGACTTTGAAAAAGTATGATGGTGTAGCTTTAAGCTATTGGTATTCTCTAAAATGCACTTAAGTTGGTGTACCACAGTACCTTATGGGGACCTCTGGCACCACTTTGGCACTCAAGTTGCCCTAGATCTATGTTTTGTTTCGATTTTCCTCTGGCTGAATGTAAATATATGCTGGTGAGTGCTTTCTGTTTTACCTTCTCATAACAATTTTCTCTTGATTTTGGAGCTAATGTCAAAGGCACTCTTTTGTTTATTTATGCTGTAGAAATGTGAATAGCGAGAAAAAAAGTTTTTTCCTTTTGATTTGGATATAACCTCTTCAGTGCTCTGTGTTCTGTCTTAACTTGGTTTCTTTGGTGTTGCCCTGAGCTTTGCTCCTGTCTATACGTAAAACTTTCTCACTGCAGTTTGTTGATGCCTTGTCCTCAGACGGGCTCATCTGCTCAGAGGTCGGATGGAAAATGGTAGACAGAAAGTAATGACTGGGGCTTCGCTTCTACACCTGCGAGAGAGTTACTCAGTAATGTTTGTATCTGGTTTCCAAACCCTGAATTAAGTCTGTGTGATGGTCTGCCCTTAGATATATCTGGTTTTTTTTCTTTCCTTTTTGAATATGGCTTTATTCCCTCCATTATTTTTCCCTACTAGAGCATGTCATGCAGTTAATCCCTTTGTAACCTTCATTTTGCAAACTATTTTATACAGTGCTGTGGCCTTTGTGACACCCAGCTTTTTTTCCTAGACAGAGTATATATTTAGTTTCACTGTCTTTGTTACAAACTCGAGGAAAATATAAGAAAAAATCCTTTTTGAAGCTCTGGAGAAGAAAACCCCAAATCAGTACTTTTTCATTGTAAGGAAAAAATCAATTTTGTACCATGACTTAGTTTTATGAAATTAAATTTTTGGCTCTGCTCTGAGAGCAGAAGCCTGGCTATATTATTGTTATGCTCTCAGGTAGAACAATTAATGCTGTGGCACTGAATACTCCACTCTCAAGTGATGTTCTTTCCATGCTCCTGAAGAATTATCTCTTAAAACTATAGAACAAATAGTCTTTATCTCAGTCTATTTTTCTCTCTCCTTTTGTTTTTTTTTGTCCTTCTCCATTGCCCATCTGAAATAGTTCACAATTTTTTAAACTTCATTTAAAATAAAGTTGCAGGCATCTCTGTAAAGGGTAAAAATATTAGCCTGGTCAGAGAGGGCAATAACGCTGCCAAAGCTCTCCAAAGATTCTTCTGGGTGAAGCTACCCTGTTGAGATATTTACTGCCCTTGTAATTGAATCAACTGGAGAAGGACAATTACTGCTTTTTCCATATGAATATTCTGGGAATGGGAGTATGTAAATTAGAAAAGAAAATGTTAACCCATTTTATCAGCTGCAGATCATTTTATAAGCTGCAGGATCATAAAATGTCTTTGGTTGGAAGGGACCTTAGAGATCATCTAATCCAGCTTCCCTGCCATGGGCAGGGACATCTCTCAACTAGACCAGGTTGCTCAAGGCCTCATCCAGCCTGGCCTTGAACACCTCAAGGGAGAGGGCACCCACAACCTCTCTGGGCAATCTATTTCAGAATATTGCGACCCTCGTACTGAAGAATTTCTTCCTGAAATCCAATCTAAATCTATTCTCCTTCAATTTGAATCCATTTCCCCTTGTCCTGTCAGTGGACACTCTTGTAAAAAGTCCCTCTCTAGGCTTCCTGTAGGTTCCCTTCAGGTATTAGAAGGCAGTTATAAGGTCGCCCCAGAGTCTTCTCTTCTCCAGGCTGAACAATCCCAGCTCCTTCAGCCTGTCCTCGTAGCAGAGAGCCCCTGGGTTGTCTTTGTGGCCCTGAATCATCTTTGTGGCCCTGCTGAAAGCATTTGTGTAGAGCAGAGCTACTCCCATTGCCCCCTCAGATGGGGAAATCATGGATAAGGTATATACCCTGGAACCCAAATATTTCTTTCTTGCACTGGGGTCTAAGAAAAAATTAACCCTGAAACGTCGTGCCACTGTTTCCTATTCCAGTAATACCCCTCTGCTTTGGGAGAACTAGGTGGCTGTGCCAGCCATGGGAAAGGGAAGGAATAGTGATGACTTGGTGTATTGTCTCAAATTAAATTGATGTGTATTCAGGGACCGATATATGTACTGAGTCAGATCAGTGACTGTCATGCACAGTTAGCAGTTTAGTTTGGAGAGGAGCGGGGGGTTACTAGGAATAGCCTTGTTTTAAGGAGAGAGGAATCTAAGGAACATACTACCTCATGCACTTTTTTATTTCAGCGGGTTTGCTTTTTGAATGGTACTCTTATTCCTTTGATCACGTCCTTGAGCACCTTCCCCCTGTGCACGCCTTTCTGCCCCACTGCCTTCCAAATAGTTCCTGTGACAGCAGACACTCAGACTGAAAATGTTTGCCATAACTCATAAGTCAAAGTACTTTCAATCCCAGAATAGAGGAGACTGCATGCAGACTTCATTACACAGTATTCATAACATAAACAAGCTTGCAATTATGTCATAGCAACAAGCACTATGCTTACATGAAAGTTTGATTCAGGTCTCCAAGAGTGGAAGACCTTTGCATCCAAAATATCACAGCGACCTACTTCTCTGAAAGAGTGCCCTACATAATTTCAGAAATTAGATATGACACCAATATAGTAGGCCATATGGTGCCTTTCGCTGGTGTAGGGTGAACATTGGGATATATTTGGGGCCACGCAAATGTCTGTCCACTGACTAGGTGAAGTCAGCTCATTATTAGTTCGTGTGAGGTGTGATGCTTGTTTTCCTGATGTTGTGAAGGCAACAAACTCAAAGCACCAGTTGTTTTAAAAAGGTATTTGCTAATAGTATAGGCATGATCCTAACAAGTGTTAACCTTTTTTTGGGGGGGGGCAGGGCGGGAAGTACCAGTACTGTCTGTCTTTGGTTGCTGCTGAGAACCCCAGAGGCTACATCTAAAATTATTTACACAACTGAGAACCTACCTCTCAGTAATTCATAAGGAGAGAGAGTTTCCCAGGAGCAGTTACACACATTTAACTGATCTGATCCTGAGCTGCTGGAGCAAGATTATTTAGCTTTCCAGTGGTGTTTCCCCAGATTGGCTGTAGAAGTTGTTTCTGGTGCTGTGTTGGACCATCACAAACAGTAGGAGAACAGCGTCACCTGAAGGAAGAGGCCTCGTAGCATCCCTTGAAGAGGCAAGGAGCTGGAGGTGGAAAACCAGGAGGGGAGAAAGGCAAAAATAACCCAATATTGAGCATTGCAGCACCCTATATTCCTTATTATTCTTACTAAAGGTACCCTTAATAGATAGGATGGCACTACGCAATCTATGTGTTGGCCTGGTTGAAGTGCATGACCGCAGTAGAGTCTGGGTGCAGGCGCGGTGTCCCACTTACCACAGTGGCCAAGGGGGTTGCGGCAGGTGGGGCAAGAGGAGCAGACAGAGGTAACGGCGAGCTGCTGATCCCGCTCCTTGCTGGCAGTGGAGCCACTGCCCAACATCTTCCTGTGAATTGCAATTGTCAATACAGTGGGATGGCAGAGGAGGTTTCATGGTGCCTTATTCGGAAGTCAGCTGGTTTTGTGGCCTGGAGTTCTTGAGCATTGGGTCCAGAGTGTCGGATGATTTTAACTATGACAGTTTTATGCAGCGCGTCATTTTTCACTTGTACCTTGTGAATAACCGTGAAGCAATATTCCTCTCTGGCATGGGACAAATTTGTTACTTATTTCTTTACATTTCTTCACCATTGTAGAAATTATATTTGCAAAATAAAAAAATACCAAAGGATCTCATTTCAGCCTATTCCTTGTAATTTCTGTAGGCCTTTCCTCTGAGATTGAGGGATTTTATGGTTTTTTTTAAAAAAAAATAGGATCTGTGGAATCTCTGAAAAGTGAACTTTTCTACAGTGCTCTCTCTGACAGAAATGTCCTTTTTCTAAGGCTCGTCCATACTTTAGGTGTCTGCTGCATAGGTTTTGTGTGTAGTATTCTTGTGCCAATCTGCAGACCTTGGCTGAAACGCCCACCTAAAAAAATCCCTGCTGAGAGATGACAAGAGGCAGCGCTGCTTTGGGTACACCGTGGCAGTTCCGGCAGCACTGCTCAAGCTGTGCATAGGGCCAGGCTTTAAAGAGCCAGACGCAATGCATGGTCCATAAAAAAGCGGCCAGTGGGAACGTCTGGAGTTCTGCCCAAAGTGGGGCTGCGCGGATGTGGCGGGCTCCTTCTCCATGCTCCCCTCCTGCCAGCCGGCACAAGCGCTGTGAGTGGTTATCGCTTCAGGCAAGCTGGCATCCCTTACAGCCCAGTGCATGTGTTTATTGGGTGGCATCCGCAGGAATAATCTCATTTTGGCTTTTAACCATAAGGTAAATGTTCATGACCTTCGGACGGTCTCTGCACATAACACGCTGTGTGCTGCCAGCTGCTTGATATTGGTGGTGACAGTGTTTCTGGCAGAGCCCCCAGGATGGGAGACCTCATTGTTTGGGGGCCACTGTGTTTGCTGACAAGCAGGAGTATCTTCACCTGCTGCCAGCACAGGAGGCACCTGCTGATCAGAAACTTCATTTATCGCAGTGTTTCGTTTGCTGTCTCACAACTTTTTGAAAGAGGGGCCTTTCATCTCTTGAATTCGGAAAGGAGTGATATGCTTATATTAAGCAGATGATGCTTATCTGTGATTGAAAGGGGTTTGGGTTGGGTCTTTTTTTAAGATGGCAGTTACAGCGAGATGCAGTGCAAGTGGCTCAGCTGCAGATGAGTCAGATTTGGGTAACTGTGCTCCTGTGGAGAATGCCTGGGTTGTCCCAAAGGTTTCCTCTCCAGAGTTGTCTGGTCTTGCTCCTTGCTTCTCTCTAGGCTGGAGAGAGAGACTGCGTAACTTGGGTGGAGCTGACCTGGGCAGTACTTTAGGGTGGGATTGCTTTGGTTGAGTTTTTTTCTTTTTGAGTGAAGTCTGCTATTTGCACTGATGGAGTGTACTCAGGCTTGAAACCAGCATAAACCCTGCCAGACAAATAGCACCTAAGGTATTGCTGCTGCAGTGTTCGACCAGGCTCTGCGCTGATGGTGATTACCAGGCAGATGTCTGCTCCACATACTTTAGCCCCTGCACTGATCTGACATAGACTTTTATTATATTTTATAAGAAGGTGGTGTTCCTATGCCATTTTGGAAACTTCGTGTTTCTCTGAGACTTGTATCTATTTGTTATATCATAAAATATATGCCCTAAAACTAGTGCCGGTACAGTGACATCTCCTTGAAGAATGTTTTAGGGGTGGACATGTAATTTGAGCAGATAGCCATGGATGGTTGTGATGATTAAAATATCCCTGAAGGTTAGAATCTGTCTTCTTGATTATACTGGGCAGCGTTTCTGGGTGGCAGTGCCAGTTTGAATGGTATTTGGATGCAAATGATTTTATGAAAAGTGGTCGTTATGTAGGTTATTGGGTTTTGGTTTTGTTTATCTTTGATAAGAGTGGGTTTGTTTTCTCTCTACTTTGCATTATATCTGGAATTCAGACTAGAACGGCAATGTAATAGAAGTCATATTCAGCAACTTTCAAGCAAAGAAGAAAAAACTGCTGAATTTTGAGTATGATAGATTTTTGAAAGTTTTTGAGAGTTTTTTAAGCTGAAACACCACCTTCACTTATCTGTTTCCCTTCTGCATTTCAGAAAGGGAGTACTTCACCCTCAAGCACAGATGTACACTGAATCCCCCAGGTCCTCAAGGTTTTTGCCCATTCCCTTTTCTTTTTCTTGTTGCCTAAGGAAATGAAGTGATTTGGCTGGCTCAACCATTCCTTGTTTTTAGCGTATCCACAGCTGCTGGCTGACTGTCTCGGGTTTGTGAGGTTAATTTGTCTTCACTCTTCAAGACAACTAGCAGGGATGTGGGAAGGGTGTGCGATGTGGCAAGCAGTCTGCCAGCTTTCTTAAAGCTGCAATAACAAAACCAAGCATAATCTTGAAGGTCTTACTGCTGCCTTCCCTCTCCTGCAGTCCAAGAAGGTTTGGAGGCCTAAGGGAGCACAATATCTCACACAGATTGGTATTAATCCAGAAGAACACTGTTCTGAAGAAATCAATTTTAACTTAATGGTGCTCTGCATTTCTGAGTTTGGTTAATATGGTAACTCATATGAATAATGTACAGATGTAGCACGCTGTTTATGACCACCTGTGCACAGTGGTCTGTAATAGGACTAATAAAGGAGCAGAAGCTCCCAGACATGCAGGGGAGGAATGCTGTTCATTAAGAAGCCATTGGGGACAAGTAGTTTAATGCTTCCAAGTAGCCAAGACAATTGCATAGACACAGTGAGATACATAATGAAGATTAAGCTGTTTAGTATTAATTAAACTGAAAGCAACAGTTCTATATGGTAGAAAAGAATGTTTTGGATGCTTTTTGCCCATGGAGAAGCCATTATATCAGCCTCTTTAGAGCCTGAAGGACTTCATTAGATTGTCTACGTGAAGGTCTAAAAGGCCTTTAAATTTCATTCATATGCCCTCCATAATACTAACCCCAGGGGCTTTTTTTTATTAAATTGTTGTCTTAAATTTATTTGCATTAAATTGTACATTCAGAGGAGAGAGCAGAACAAAGGTCACACCAAAAAGTTTAAGATGCCTATCAGGATGAGCTGAGGTACGGGCTTGAACCTTGTGCTTCATGTGCTATGCTAAAAAAGAAAGCGAAAGTGTCATTAGACAGCTGCAGGAAAATTCCTTTGGGTTCCAGATCTGGGGAGATGCTGTCAACGTAACAAGTGCAGCCAAATAACACCCACCAGATCAGGCAGTGAAGAAGCAAAATTCTCTATGTTGCCATAGAATATAATTCTGTCTTATCTAGTGGCTCTTACTGTTGCAAAGCACTTTGGAGGACTGCTCTGGTTTGCAGAACGAAGTAAAACAGGGATATCTGCACAGCAGGGGGAAACATTATTCCCAATGGCTGAAGCTCAGAAGTATGGTTGTCAGTGTTGCCTTATGCAGAATGGTAAGTATTAGTAGCAGCTGAGTAGTATTAATTATCTGCCTTTGATATAGCACAGTAAGAGATTGAATAAGAGGGATTCATGGCTTCAAGGGTCGGAACTGATCACAATAATTATTCAGCTTGACCCTCCTTGTTAGAGTTAGCCATTTAGTTTTTCCTATAAATTAGTTGGAAGCATATTTTTTAGAGAGAAATACAGTTTTCAAGACTCCATGTGATGGTGAGTCTACCACCTGGCAACCTGTTCCAGTGTTTAATTACCCACACTGCTAGAAAATTGAGTCTTAGTTCATGGTAATTTATTTATTCTAGATAATAAAGCCTTTGGGGCTGTCTGTCCTTTAAGTAAGTGTTTTTACAGTACAGGATCTCTGACTCCTGATGGGAGCCTAGGTGCCACCAGAATGCACAAATAGCTTGTTAACTGGGAAAAGTAGACCACGTTTCTGTTTACTGAGAGAGTCTTAAGGAATATAAGATTAAGGAGTTAGGTTTCTCTGTGCAGTAACTTCTTTTTCTTCCCTCATATTTCCTCTTCCTTATTTTACAGGCTATATGATGATATTTTCAGTAAGGGAATGAGCGTTGTTTTTCACTTCTGTTGTTTTCTGGGGCTGGCATTTCTGGGGCTGGCACTAAAAATGTTCCCCTTTTTCAATTTGTCAACTGCATTGGCAAATTACCCTTTGGCAAGGAATGCATCACAGTAATCTTCAAGTATAACTTTTCTGTCAGTCTGGCTTCCTTTATTTCTGCCAAGGGTATTGCTGGGAAACTCAGAGATATAGCTATGTATTTTTGTAAATACACTAATAAGAATGTTGATCCTTGCACAGAAAAGTGTTTTACAGTAAATGCCCTGATCAGGCAAAAGGATAATTAAAGTCTGGAGGAAGTGTGACTACACGTGACTACGCTTTTTTCTGATTTGGGGCTGCTGGAAATATTTTCTCATATAGATTGGGACTAAAAAGGTGTTAGGTTTTTTGAATTGGCTGCCAGTGGCTCCAACAGGCTCTTGGAAAGCCAAACATTAGTCAGATGGAGGAATGTCTTGGCCAAAGCTCTCTTTTCTCTGGCTAAACCAGCTCCCTTGGCAGCGCTGTATTGTATTCCTATAAAAGCTGCCGTGGAAGCTTGAGGTCAGTGCAAGATTTCTTTATGAGTATTGGATCCTCGTGCAACCACTTAAATTAGATTGAGAGCTCCTTTCTACTCTGAAATGTAATGGCGAATACAGGCCATTTCTAGGACATTTTGTTTGTTTTATGAACCTGCTTCTCCAGATTCCATTTCTGTTTATCCAGCCAGTACAAATGACTTCTTGACAAGGTTCCCAAGTCTTGACAAGGTAGGTGGTTTTGTCTGTTATACGTTATAGCAAAGGAGTGATGGCTCCAAACAATAGACATGTTGTTCCCATCTCAAGATGTCAAGTGCAAGTGTCTTTCAGCTGTGATTACTGGCATGCCGTCTTTGGTTCCATCTGAGATCTCTTAATCTTTCCGATGTTGGGAGGACGGCTCACAACAAAACATTACCTAGCAACAAAAATACTTCAGGTCGGTTCAGGGAAGGCAACAGCAGAGTTGTTATTAATCATGCTGAGATGATGCACTGTGGTTAAAAAAAATTGAAAAGGAAAGGCCAGATTAAATATTGACATTTACTATGGTCCAACTGTGTTAGCTTTCACTTTGGCTGACGTGAAAACATATATTTAGTGAAAATGGGAAATAAAAACTCTTACCTATGTTTTCCTGGATATCCCAAAATGAAATGAAAAAAATGATGTGTTGTTTGGGGTTGTTGCAGACGCAGACATCCAAATTTATGAGAGGCTGAACAGTTCTGGTCCTAAGGGGGTCCTTAAGTCTAGGTTACTAGATTACTAATCTGGCCCTAAAGTCAAGATTACAGAATAGACTGCCTTCAGTGGAAACCACTTTATTTTAAATTAAAACTATAATGAGTTCACAGTGATAAAAAAAATGGGTTTAATAAACAGATATCTAGTAGTGAAAGACCTGAGACTCACCAGCAGCCTATGATGTGCTATATTTAAAGAGTAAATTTTAGTGCCTTTCCAGCAGATGAATGCCTGACTCGGTTTTAGCCATCTTTATTCAACATCGATAACTTCACAAGGCTAAATTGTATAGTATAACAGATCTCCTTGATCTTAAGGTCATATGCCGAGTACCACTGAAGATTCTAGAGAAATGATGGTATCATGAGCTGTTACTGAAAATATCAGTAGCCTATAACTGTACAGGAAAGAAATGTGGTTAGAAATGAGGAAGGTACTGTTGTACCTTCCTGTATTTTAATGTTAAACTGTACTGTTCTGGAAAGGTTGGGGAACTTTCCACTTGGCTCTTTC